>NC_060186.1:61094565-61157065 GCF_021184085.1 Oncorhynchus gorbuscha
ACACAGAGGCACAGAGAGAGAGAGACAGAGTGAGTGAGAGAGAGAGAGAGAGAGAGAGAGAAACACAGAGGCACAGAGAGAGAGACAGAGTGAGAGAGAAACAGAGAGGCACAGAGAGAGAGAGACAGAGTGAGAGAGAAACAGAGGCACAGAGAGAGAGAGAGAAACACAGAGGCACAGAGAGGCACAGAGAGAGAGAGACAGAGTGAGAGAGAAACACAGAGGCACAGAGAGAGAGAGACAGAGTGAGAGAGAAACAGAGAGGCACAGAGAGAGAGAGAGACAGAGAGTGAGAGAGAGAGAAACACAGAGAGGCACAGAGAGACAGAGAGACAGAGAGTGAGAGAGAGAGTAGACAGGGAGAAAAAGAGGGAGCTATAGGAGATTGGTTAGAAAAACTGGAAAAGGAGAATGTGGAGAGAGAAGACAGTAAAATGAAGCCATGGGTTGTGTGTGTGAATCCCCAAAAGCGAACCTGCTATTTGGTCTGTCTGTCTGTCTGTGTAGATTCTATATGTCCCAGCTGTTGGATGGCAGTGGAGGGCAGAGGCGTCACACACTGGGGCCATTGTTCCTCCTCTGCCTGCCCTACTGGGCTCAGGGCTCCATAATGCTGTCTCTGTCCTGATCCTGTCTCACTGACTGACTGCCTCTTGTGTATCACCACCCTTCATCCCTGTCCTCTGTCTTTCTCCCACCACCCACCCCCACCCAGAACCTCTTCTCTCTTCCTACTGCTCCCATTGGAGCAGACGTGCCCCCCATTCACTACAGTCAGAGAGAGTCTGGGTGGCAACCTAACCCTCACCCCATCATTCACCTTTCCAACCCTTTTTAACCCAGATTGTTCTCTCACTTCTCACTTCTAACCATATGTACTTCAACTGCCTATAGTGGGGAACGGAAGCCTTCAGAGTATTAGCTGTTGTGTAGTAATAGGGTAACTAGCCTCACAGGTTACTGATACACAATAACCACTAGTAACCTAGTTTGTTTGTGGAAGTGCTTCTCCTAGGTAGGCTAACCCTGTGCTGTGGCTGTGAACGTAAAGAGTTCAGGAGGACCCTGAGGACTACAGTCAGTCAGTAATCAGTAATACATGATCAGGCCTGGAACCAGAGCTGCTTTCTGTTGCATGGTTGGCCTGCTCCTTTCTCTCAGTCTCTCTCTCCAGGCAAGGACCCAAGCACTGTGACACAATGGGGTCAGGTAAGGTAGGGAGACTGCGTGTGTGTATATGTGTGTGTGCGTGCAGGCAGGAGGCCCCTCCTGCGGTGTCGTGTGTTTGTTTGGATGGTAAACGTAGTCTGATACTTTACACAGCACAATGCAGCAGCTTGAGTCCCCCTCAGTGTCCACTGGATACTGTGTGTCTTTGTGCACATTCCTTTGTGGTCATATTATCTAACCAGGTGAATTTGTTAAAGTGGGACCGTAGTTACACACATGAGATTTTAGCTGGTTTTTAGGCGTCTGCTCTGCTCCTCTCTTAGACTATAGATGAATCAAACAGGACCAAACCAGCACCATAGGCAACAATACATTACAGCGGCATGCAGGCTTGTGCTTGTTTCAGTACATGTTTATTTCTGTGTAATAGATTTGAATATGCAAAGTTACCTAAAGCACAGAGACTCGGCAGCTGACATACACCGTTCTCTGTCTCTGTGTCTATGCAAGATGGGGTCACTGGCTGCACGACAAGCTTCATCTCTCTCAAAATTCAATTTCAATTTAAGGGCTTTATTGGCATGGGACACATATGGTACCACTGCCAAAGCAAGTGAACTAGATCAACAAAAGTGAAAGAAACAATCAAAATGAACAGTAAATATTACACTCACAGAAGTTCCAAAAGAATAAAGACATGTCAAATGTCATATTATGTGGAAATAGTTCAAGTACAAAAGGGAAAATAAGCATAAATATGGGTTGTATTTACAATGGTGTTTCTTCTACACTGGTTGCCCTTTTCTTTTGGCAACAGGTCATACATCTTGCTGCTGTGACGGCACACTGTGGTATTTCACCTAATCAATTTCTTTGTGGATCTGTGTAAACTGAGGGAAATACAATAAGGGCACAAGGCGAGACCCAAATGCAGACACAGGAGGCAGATGGTTGAGCTCCGATATTTATTATAACAATGGGGTAGGCCAAAGGCAAGTCGGGAACAGGTGAGAGTTCATAAACCAGGTAAAAGTACAAACAGTACCAGGCGATAGGTTGAGGTCAGGACAGGCAGAGTGGTCAGGACAGGTAGAGTGGTCAGAACAGGCAGAGTGGTCAGAACAGGCAGAGTGATCAGAACAGGCTGAGTGGTCAGGACAGGCAGAGTGGTCAGGACAGGCAGAGTGGTCAGAACAGGTAGAGTGGTCAGAACAGGTGAGAGTTCATAAACCAGGTAAAAGTCCAAACAGTACCAGGCGATAGGCTGAGGTCAGGACAGGCAGACTGGTCAGAACAGGCAGAGTGGTCAGAACAGGCTGAGGTCAGAACAGGCAGAGTGGTCAGGACAGGCTGAGTGGTCAGAACAGGCTGAGGTCAGGAGAGGCTGAGGTCAGGAGAGGCTGAGGTCAGGACAGGCAGAGTGGTCAGGACAGGCAGAGTGGTCAGGACAGGCTGAGGTCAGGACAGGCAGAGTGGTCAGAACAGGCAGAGTGGTCAGAACAGGCTGAGGTCAGGACAGGCAGAGTGGTCAGAACAGGCTGAGGTCAGGAGAGGCTGAGGTCAGGACAGGCAGAGTGGTCAGAACAGGCTGAGGTCAGGACAGGCAGAGTGGTCAGAACAGGCTGAGGTCAGGAGAGGCTGAGGTCAGGACAGGCAGAGTGGTCAGGACAGGCAGAGTGGTCAGGACAGGCAGAGTGGTCAGAACAGGTAGAGTGGTCAGAACAGGTAGAGTGGTCAGAACAGGCAGAGTGGTCAGGACAGGCTGAGGTCAGGACAGGCAGAGTGGTCAGAACAGGTAGAGTGGTCAGAACAGGTAGAGTGGTCAGGACAGGTAGAGTGGTCAGGACAGGTAGAGTGGTCAGAACAGGTAGAGTGGTCAGGACAGGCTGAGGTCAGGACAGGCAGAGTGGTCAGAACAGGTAGAGTGATCAGAACAGGTAGAGTGGTCAGAACAGGTAGAGTGATCAGAACAGGTAGAGTGATCAGAACAGGTAGAGTGGTCAGGACAGGTAGAGTGGTCAGAACAGGCCGAGTGGTCAGGACAGGTAGAGTGGTCTGGACAGGTAGAGTGATCAGAACAGGCCGAGTGGTCAGGACAGGTAGAGTGGTCAGGACAGGTAGAGTGGTCAGAACAGGTGAGAGTTCATAAACCAGGTAAAAGTCCAAACAGTACCAGGCGATAGGCTGAGGTCAGGACAGGCAGAGTGGTCAGGACAGGTAGAGTGGTCAGAACAGGCAGAGTGGTCAGAACAGGCAGAGTGGTCAGAACAGGCAGAGTGGTCAGGACAGGTAGAGTGGTCAGAACAGGCAGAGTGGTCAGGACAGGCTGAGTGGTCAGAACAGGTAGAGTGGTCAGGACAGGTAGAGTGGTCAGAACAGGCAGAGTGGTCAGAACAGGTAGAGTGGTCAGAACAGGCAGAGTGGTCAGAACAGGCAGAGTGGTCAGGACAGGCTGAGTGGTCAGAACAGGTAGAGTGGTCAGGACAGGTAGAGTGGTCAGAACAGGCAGAGTGGTCAGAACAGGTAGAGTGGTCAGAACAGGTAGAGTAGTCAGGACAGGCAGAGTGGTCAGAACAGGTAGAGTGGTCAGGACAGGTAGAGTGGTCAGAACAGGCAGAGTGGTCAGAACAGGTAGAGTGGTCAGGACAGGTAGAGTGGTCAGGACAGGTAGAGTGGTCAGAACAGGCAGAGTGGTCAGGACAGGCAGAGTGGTCAGAACAGGTGAGAGTTCATAAACCAGGTAAAAGTCCAAACAGTACCAGGCGATAGGTTGAGGTCAGGACAGGCAGAGTGGTCAGGACAGGCTGAGGTCAGGACAGGCAGAGTGGTCAGAACAGGCTGAGGTCAGGACAGGCAGAGTGGTCAGAACAGGCAGATTGGTCAGAACAGGCTGAGAGTTCATAAACCAGGTAAAAGTCCAAACAGTACCAGGCGATAGGTTGAGGTCAGAACAGGTAGAGTGATCAGAACAGGCAGAGTGGTCAGAACAGGTAGAGTGGTCAGAACAGGTAGAGTGGTCAGAACAGGCAGAGTGGTCAGGACAGGCTGAGGTCAGGACAGGCAGAGTGGTCAGAACAGGCTGAGGTCAGGACAGGCAGAGTGGTCAGAACAGGTAGAGTGGTCAGAACAGGTAGAGTGGTCAGGACAGGTAGAGTGGTCAGGACAGGTAGAGTGGTCAGAACAGGTAGAGTGGTCAGAACAGGCAGAGTGGTCAGGACAGGCTGAGGTCAGGACAGGCAGAGTGGTCAGAACAGGTAGAGTGGTCAGGACAGGTAGAGTGATCAGAACAGGCAGAGTGGTCAGGACAGGTAGAGTGGTCAGAACAGGTAGAGTGGTCAGAACAGGCAGAGTGGTCAGAACAGGCAGAGTGGTCAGGACAGGCTGAGGTCAGAACAGGCAGAGTGGTCAGAACAGGTAGAGTGGTCAGGACAGGCAGAGTGGTCAGAACAGGTAGAGTGGTCAGGACAGGCAGAGTGGTCAGAACAGGTAGAGTGGTCAGAACAGGTAGAGTGGTCAGGACAGGCAGAGTGGTCAGAACAGGTAGAGTGGTCAGGACAGGCAGAGTGGTCAGGACAGGCAGAGTGGTCAGAACAGGTAGAGTGGTCAGGACAGGCTGAGGTCAGGACAGGTAGTGGTCAGAACAGGTAGAGTGGTCAGGACAGGTAGAGTGGTCAGGACAGCTAGAGTGGTCAGAACAGGCAGAGTGGTCAGAACAGGTAGAGTGTTCAGAACAGGTAGAGTGGTCAGGACAGGCAGAGTGGTCAAAACAGGCAGAGTGGTCAGGACAGGTAGAGTGGTCAGGACAGGTAGAGTGGTCAGAACAGGTAGAGTGGTCAGAACAGGTAGAGTGGTCAGGCAGGCAGATTCGGTTTCAGGATAGACAAGTGTCACAACCAGGAGGGCTAGGAAAAAACAGAGACTGGGAAAAATAGGGGCACATAGAAATAGGAAACAGGAATAAATACACTAGGGAGTAATGGGGAAAACAGGTGACATCTGGAGGTGTGTGGAGACAATCACAAAGACAGGTGAAACCGATCAGGGCGTGACAAAAATGTGTCTCTAATGTGGTCATACATTTGGCAGGAGTGCAGCTCAGTTTCTACCTCATTTTGTGGGCAGTGTGCACATAGCCTGTCTTCTCTTGAGAGCCAGGTCTTCCTATGGCAACCTTTCTCAATAGCAAGACTATGTTCACTGAGTCTACTAGTCAAAGCTTTCCTTAAGTTTGGGTCAGTCACAGTGGTCAGGTATTCTGCCACTGTGTACTCTCTGTTTAGGGCCAAATAACATTCTAGTTTGCTCAGTTTTTTGTTAATTCTTTCCAATGTGTCAAGTAATTCTCTTTTTGTTTTCTCATGATTTGGTTGGGTCTAATTGTGCTGCTGTCCTGGGGCTCTGTGGGGTCTGTTTGTGTTTGTGAACAGAGCCCCAGGACCAGCTTGCTTAGGGGACTCTTCTCCAGGTTCATCTCTCTGTAGGTGATGGATCTGTTATGGAAGGTTTGGGAATCGCTTCCTTTTAGGTGGTTGTAGAATCTAACGTCTCTTTTATGGATGTTGATAATTAGTGGGTATCGGCCTAACTCTGCTCTGCATGCAGTATTTGGTGTTTTACATTGTACACAGAGGATATTTTATTATATTTTTTTGTGTGCTCTAGGGCAACAGTGTCTAGATGGAATTTGTATTTGTGGTCCTGGCGACTGGACATTATTTTGGTCTTACTGAGATTTACTATCAGGGTCCAGGTCTGACAGAATCTGTGCAGAAGATCTAGGTGCTGCTGTAGGACCTCCTTGGTTGGGGAGAGAAGCACCAGATCATCAGCAAACAGTTGATATTTGACTTCAGATTCTAGTAGGGTGAGGCCGGGTGCTGCAGATTGTTCTAGTGCCCTCGCCAATTCATTGATATATATGTTGAAGAGGGTGGGACTTAAGCTGCATCCCTGTCTCACCCCACGGCCCTGTGGAAAGAAATGTGTTCTTTGCCTATTTTAATCGCACACTTGTTTGTGTACATGGGTTTTATAATGTTGTATGTTTTTCCCCCAACACCACCTTCCATCAATCTGTATAGCAGGCCCTCATCCCAAATTGAGTCAAAAGCTTTTTTGAAATCAACAAAGTATGAGAATATTTTGCCTTTGTTGTGGTTTGTTTGTTTGTTTGTAAATTGGGGTGTTCAGGGTAAATATTTGGTCTGTCGTATGATAATTTGGTAAAAGGTCAATTTGACATTTGCGCCATTACATTTACGTTTTCACTGAGGAAATATACAAGCCTGCTGTTAATGATAATGCAGAGGATTTCCCCAAGGTTGCTGTTGACGCATATCCCGCGGTAGTTATTGGGGTCAAATTTGTCTCCACTTTTGTGGATTGGGGTGATCAGTCCTTGGTTCCAAATATTGGGGAAGATGCCAGAGCTGAGGATGATGTTAAAGTGTTTACATTGAGCTGTTACATTGAGCTGATTTCTGACGTGCTGTTCCTTTCCCCCCGTAGTGTATTCACTATTGTGAAGGCGTATGCTCAGGTTTTCTGCGTCTATATGTTTTTTGTTGGACAGGTTTCTCATTTTATTTCCTAGGTTTTTGCGTTCTTCATCAAACCATTTGTCATTGTTGTTCATTATCTTCGGCTTTCTGTTTACATTTTTTTGATTTGATAGGGAAGCTGAGAGGTCAAATATACTGTTTATGTCATGTTTGTCATTTATTGTCATGTCTTGTCCCTGTGCTCCCCATGCTATTCGTTTCCCTCTGCTGGTCTTGTTTGGTTCTATCCCTCTCTCTCCCCCTCCCTCTCTCACTCTCTCGCTCTCTCTTCTCTCTGTCGTTCCGTTCCTGCTCCCAGCTGTTCCTATTCCCCTAATCATCATTTAGTCTTCCCACACCTGTTCCCGATCCTTTCCCCTGATTAGAGTCCCTATTTATTCCTTTGTGATCCGTTCCTGTTCCGTCGGTTCCTTGTATTGTATTCACCATGCTGTGATTGCGTTTCGCCCTGTCCTGTCGTGTTTTTGCCGTGATTGTGTATCACCCTGTCCTGTCGTGTTTTGTGCCTTCATCAGACGCTGCGTGTGAGCAGGTGTCTCAGTCGACTACGGCCTGCGCCTACCCGAAGCGACCTGCAGTCTGTGGCCGCTTCTCCAGTTGTTTTCCCCTCTACAAATCTAGAGGATTTCTGTTATTCCGTTTTGGACTTTAATAAACCCTGTTTCTGTTAAGTCGCGTTTGGGTCCTCTTTCACCTGCATGACAGAAGGAACCGACCAAGGAATGGACCCAGCGACTTCAGACGCTCGTTACACTGCCGTCGAGATCCAAGGAGCCATGCTCGGCAGACACGAGCAGGAATTGTCTGCTGCTCGCCAGGCCGTGGAAAACCTGGCTGCTCAGGTTTCCGACCTCTCTGGACAGTTCCAGAGTCTACGTCTCGTGCCACCTGTTACTTCCTGGCCTGCCGAGCCTCCAGAACCTAGGGTTAATAACCCACCTTGCTACTCCGGGCAGCCCACTGAGTGCCGCTCCTTTCTCACGCAGTGTGAGATTGTGTTCTCTCTCCAACCCAACACATACTCTAGAGAGAGAGCTCGGGTTGCTTACGTCATTTCACTCCTTACTGGCCGGGCTCGAGAATGGGGCACAGCTATCTGGGAGGCAAGGGCTGTTTG
Source organism: Oncorhynchus gorbuscha (assembly GCF_021184085.1). Lineage (NCBI taxonomy): Eukaryota > Metazoa > Chordata > Actinopteri > Salmoniformes > Salmonidae > Oncorhynchus > Oncorhynchus gorbuscha. The sequence continues at coordinate 61,102,414 of NC_060186.1, forward strand.
CTCTAACGATTTCCAGAACTTTAAAGAGGAGATGATTCGGGTTTTTGACCGTTCAGTTTTTGGTGGGGAGGCTTCTAGGGCCCTGGCTTCCTTATGCCAAGGTGAACGGTCCATAACGGATTATTCCATTGAGTTTCGCACTCTTGCTGCCTCTAGTGAGTGGAACGAGCCGGCGCTGCTCGCTCGTTTTCTGGAGGGACTCCACGCTGTGGTTAAGGATGAGATTCTCTCCCGGGAGGTTCCTTCAGATGTGGACTCTTTGATTGCTCTCGCCATCCGCATAGAACGACGGGTAGATCTTCGTCACCGGGCTCGTGGAAGAGAGCTCGCATCAACGGTGTTTCCCTGCTCCGCATCGCAACCATCTCCCCCTCTGGCTTTGAGACTGAGCCCATGCAGCTGGGAGGGATTCGCAGCTCGAATAAGGAGAGGGAACGGAGGATCACCAACCGCCTGTGCCTCTATTGTGGAGTTGCTGGACATTTTGTTAATTCATGTCCAGTAAAAGCCAGAGCTCATCTGTAAGCGGAGGGCTACAGGTGAGCGCAACTACTCAAGTCTCTCCATCAAAGTCCTGTACTACTTTGTCGGTCCACCTACGCTGGACCGGTTCGGGTGCTACATGTAGTGCCTTGATAGACTCTGGGGCTGAGGGTTGTTTCATGGACGAAGCATGGGTTCGGAAACATGACATTCCTTTCAGAGAGTTAGATAAGCCTACGCCCATGTTCGCCTTAGATGGTAGTCATCTTCCCAGTATCAGATTTGAGACACTACCTTTAACCCTCACAGTATCTGGTAACCACAGTGAGACTATTTCTTTTTTGATTTTCCGTTCACCGTTTACACCTGTTGTTTTGGGTCATCCCTGGCTAGTATGTCATAATCCTTCTATTAATTGGTCTAGTAATTCTATCCTATCCTGGAACGTTTCTTGTCATGTGAAGTGTTTAATGTCTGCCATCCCTCCCGTTTCTTCTGTCCCTACTTCTCAGGAGGAACCTGGCGATTTGACAGGAGTGCCGGAGGAATATCATGATCTGCGCACGGTCTTCAGTCGGTCCCGAGCCAACTCCCTTCCTCCTCACCGGTCGTATGATTGTAGTATTGATCTCCTTCCGGGGACCACTCCTCCTCGAGGTAGACTATACTCTCTGTCGGCTCCCGAACGTAAGGCTCTCGAGGATTATTTGTCTGTGTCTCTTGACGCCGGTACCATAGTGCCTTCTTCCTCTCCGGCCGGGGCGGGGTTCTTTTTTGTTAAGAAGAAGGACGGTACTCTGCGCCCCTGCGTGGATTATCGAGGGCTGAATGACATAACGGTTAAGAATCGTTATCCGCTTCCCCTTATGTCATCAGCCTTCGAGATTCTGCAGGGAGCCAGGTGCTTTACTAAGTTGGACCTTCGTAACGCTTACCATCTCGTGCGCATCAGAGAGGGGGACGAGTGGAAAACGGCGTTTAATACTCCGTTAGGGCATTTTGAGTACCGGGTTCTGCCGTTCGGTCTCGCCAATGCGCCAGCTGTTTTTCAGGCATTAGTTAATGATGTTCTGAGAGACATGCTGAACATTTTTGTTTTTGTCTATCTTGACGATATCCTGATTTTTTCTCCGTCACTCGAGATTCATGTTCAGCACGTTCGACGTGTTCTACAGCGCCTTTTAGAGAATTGTCTCTACGTAAAGGCTGAGAAGTGCTCTTTTCATGTCTCCTCCGTTACTTTTCTCGGTTCCGTTATTTCCGCTGAAGGCATTCAGATGGATTCCGCTAAGGTCCAAGCTGTCAGTGATTGGCCCGTTCCAAGGTCACGTGTCGAGTTGCAGCGCTTTTTAGGTTTCGCTAATTTCTATCGGCGTTTCATTCGTAATTTCGGTCAAGTTGCTGCCCCTCTCACAGCTCTTACTTCTGTCAAGACGTGTTTTAAGTGGTCCGGTTCCGCCCAGGGAGCTTTTGATCTTCTAAAAGAACGTTTTACGTCCGCTCCTATCCTCGTTACTCCTGACGTCACTAGACAATTCATTGTCGAGGTTGACGCTTCAGAGGTAGGCGTGGGAGCCATTCTATCCCAGCGCTTCCAGTCTGACGATAAGGTTCATCCTTGCGCTTATTTTTCTCATCGCCTGTCGCCATCTGAGCGCAACTATGATGTGGGTAACCGTGAACTGCTCGCCATCCGCTTAGCCCTAGGCGAATGGCGACAGTGGTTGGAGGGGGCGACCGTTCCTTTGTCGTTTGGACAGACCATAAGAACCTTGAGTACATCCGTTCTGCCAAACGACTTAATGCCCGTCAAGCTCGTTGGGCGTTGTTTTTCGCTCGTTTCGAGTTTGTGATTTCTTACCGTCCGGGTAGCAAGAACACCAAGCCTGATGCCTTATCCCGTCTGTTTAGTTCTTCTGTGGCTTCTACTGATCCCGAGGGATTCTTCCTTATGGGCGTGTTGTCGGGTTAACAGTCTGGGGAATTGAAAGACAGGTTAAGCAAGCACTCACGCACACTGCGTCGCCGCGCGCTTGTCCTAGTAACCTCCTTTTCGTTCCTGTTTCCACTCGTCTGGCTGTTCTTCAGTGGGCTCACTCTGCCAAGTTAGCGGGTCATCCCGGTGTTCGAGGCACTCTTGCGTCTATTCGCCAGCGCTTTTGGTGGCCGACTCAGGAGCGTGACACGCGCCGTTTCGTGGCTGCTTGTTCGGACTGCGCGCAGACTAAGTCGGGTAACTCTCCTCCTGCCGGTCGTCTCAGACCGCTCCCCATTCCTTCTCGACCATGGTCTCACATTGCCTTAGACTTCATTACCGGTCTGCCTTTGTCTGCGGGGAAGACTGTGATTCTGACGGTTGTCGATAGGTTCTCTAAGGCGGCACATTTCATTCCCCTCGCTAAACTTCCTTCCGCTAAGGAGACGGCACAAATCATTATTGAGAATGTATTCAGAATTCATGGCCTCCCGTTAGACGCCGTTTCAGACAGAGGTCCGCAATTCACGTCACAGTTTTGGAGGGAGTTCTGTCGTTTGATTGGTGCGTCCGTCAGTCTCTCTTCCGGGTTTCATCCCCAGTCTAACGGTCAAGCAGAGAGGGCCAATCAGACGATTGGTCGCATACTACGCAGCCTTTCTTTCAGAAACCCTGCGTCTTGGGCAGAACAGCTCCCCTGGGCAGAATACGCTCACAATTCGCTTCCTTCGTCTGCTACCGGGTTATCTCCGTTTCAGAGTAGTCTGGGTTACCAGCCTCCTCTGTTCTCATCCCAGCTTGCCGAGTCCAGCGTTCCCTCCGCTCAAGCGTTTGTCCAACGTTGTGAGCGCACCTGGAGGAGGGTGAGGTCTGCACTTTGCCGTTACAGGGCACAGACGGTGAGAGCCGCCAATAAACGCAGGATTAAGAGTCCAAGGTATTGTTGCGGCCAGAGAGTGTGGCTTTCCACTCGCAACCTTCCTCTTACGACAGCTTCTCGTAAGTTGACTCCGCGGTTCATTGGTCCGTTCCGTGTCTCCCAGGTCGTCAATCCTGTCGCTGTGCGACTGCTTCTTCCGCGACATCTTCGTCGCGTCCATCCTGTCTTCCATGTCTCCTGTGTTAAGCCCTTTCTTCGCACCCCCGTTCGTCTTCCCTCCCCCCTCCCGTCCTTGTCGAGAGCGCACCTATTTACAAGGTACATAAAATTATGGACATGCGTTCTCGGGGACGGGGTCACCAATACCTAGTGGATTGGGAGGGTTACGGTCCTGAGGAGAGGAGTTGGGTCCCGTCTCGGGGCGTGCTGGACCGTTCGCTCATCGATGATTTCCTCCGTTGCCGCCAGGATTCCTCCTCGAGTGCGCCAGGAGGCGCTCGGTGAGTGGGGGGTACTGTCATGTTTGTCATTTATTGTCATGTCTTGTCCCTGTGCTCCCCATGCTATTCGTTTCCCTCTGCTGGTCTTGTTTGGTTCTATCCCTCTCTCTCCCCCTCCCTCTCTCACTCTCTCGCTCTCTCTTCTCTCTGTCGTTCCGTTCCTGCTCCCAGCTGTTCCTATTCCCCTAATCATCATTTAGTCTTCCCACACCTGTTCCCGATCCTTTCCCCTGATTAGAGTCCCTATTTATTCCTTTGTGATCCGTTCCTGTTCCGTCGGTTCCTTGTATTGTATTCACCATGCTGTGATTGCGTTTCGCCCTGTCCTGTCGTGTTTTTGCCGTGATTGTGTATCACCCTGTCCTGTCGTGTTTTGTGCCTTCATCAGACGCTGCGTGTGAGCAGGTGTCTCAGTCGACTACGGCCTGCGCCTACCCGAAGCGACCTGCAGTCTGTGGCCGCTTCTCCAGTTGTTTTCCCCTCTACAAATCTAGAGGATTTCTGTTATTCCGTTTTGGACTTTAATAAACCCTGTTTCTGTTAAGTCGCGTTTGGGTCCTCTTTCACCTGCATGACAGTTTAGGTTTTCTACTGACAAGTTTATACCTTCACTATTACAGTGAAACATTTTGTTCAGGAAGATGTCTAAAAGGGATTGAATTTGTTGTTGCCTAATTGTTTTTTAGTCGGTTTCCACACTACATTCCTTCCATCTATAGCATTTATTAATATTATTCATTTCCTTTGGCTTTGATGCCTCATGATTGAGAATTGCTCTGTTCAAGTAGACTGTGATTTTGCTGTGATCTGATAGGGGTGTCAGTGGGCTGACTATGAATGCCCTGAGAGTACTACAGTACTACTGCCAAGAGATGCGCTATAGGTGTACCAACCATAGGAGTCCCCTCGAAGCCTACCATTGACTATGTTCATACCCAGCATGCGACAGAGCGGCAGGAGTTTTGATCCGTTTTGTTGGTTATGTTGTCGTAGTTGTGCCTCGAGGGCATATGGGGGAGGGAATGCTGTCACCTCCAGGTTCTGGCATTTAGGTCGCCACAGACGAGTACATGTCTCTGGGCCTGAAAATGATTAATTTCCCCCTCCAAGATGGAGAAGCCTTCTTCATTAACTTCTTATGGTATAGGGGACGTTTGCTTCCCACTTGTGGAAAAAACAAGGAAAACGCAGCGCGGCATATTCAAATAATGATATAAAAATCTAACTTGTAAGTTAAGTTGTAAGATATATGCAATTTGTCAGAACCCGGTTATAAACTCAGGTCTCCTGTGTGAGAAACAGTCCCTTAGCAAACTGAGCCACTAATAGTGGGCAGAACCCAGAAGATGAGGCAGACACAGCAGTACTTGAGACGGTGTTTTAATAAAGTAAAAGGAAAGTTCTTCAGGCAAAAATATAAATCCACAACGTCAAAAGTAATTCCAAGACAAAAAGGTAAATCCACTAGGTGGTAGGTACAGCAGGGAAAGTGCCTCAAAAGATAATCAAAAATAAATAAACGAGACCAAAAACAGAGTACCACAAGAGAGTCCAACTGGAGTAACAAATGTTCACAGCATCGCTGGGGCTGGGTGCCAACATTCAAACACAGAGCAAAGAACTGAGGAAAACTAAGGGTTTAAATACATTCAAGGGAAACGAGGCACAGGTGCAAATAATAATCTGGAAACAGGGGAAAACAAAAGGGTCAAAAAAGCACAATGGGGGCATCTAGCGACCAAAACCGGAACAATCCTGGCCAAATCCTGACACAATTAAAGCTACACTCGTTGTGAATCCGGCCAACATGTCAGATTTTAAAAAGCTTTTCGGCGAAAGCATAAAGCTATTATCTGATGATAGCACAATGTCAACAAAGAGAGTAGCATATTTCAACCCTGCAGGCGCTACACAAAACGCTGAAGTAAAATATAAAACATGCATTACCTTTGACGAGCTTCTTTTGTTGGCACTCCAATATGTCCCATAAACATCACAATTGGTCATTTTGTTCGATTAATTCCGTCCATATATATCCAAATGTCCATTTATTTGACGCGTTTGATCCAGAAAAAAACAGCTGCCAAAGAACGCAACGTCACTACAAAATATTTCAAAAGTTGCCTATAAACTTTGCCAAAATATTTCAAACTACTTTTGTAATACAACTTTAGGTATTTTTAAATGTTAATAATCGATCAAATTGTAGACGGGGCTATCTGTGTTCAATACAGGAAGCTAACAAACCATGCTCCTTTTTACGTCTTGCGCAACTCTCAATAGTGTAACGTTGTTCCAGGATGTGCTTCTTCTTCGTTGCACAAATTAATAACCTCAACCAAATTCCAATGGCTGGTGACATCCAGTGGAAGCGGTAGGAACTGAAAACCGGCTCCTAAGAAATATCCCTTGGCAAAGACAACTCAGGGAACAGTCAGAGGCAAAAAAAAAAAAAGAATCTGAACAGTTAGTCCTCAGGGTTTTGGCTGCTACATAAGTTCTGTTATACTCACAGACACGATTCAAACAGTTTTAGAAATTTCAGAGTGTTTTCTATCCACATCTACTAATAATATGCATATCTTATATTCCTGGCATGAGTAGCAGGAAGTCCAAAAGTGAAAATGCTGCCCCCTATACCTTAAGAGGTTAAAGTATGGGGATTCTCTCTCTTTTTCTCTCTCTCTCCCAGTCTCTCTCTCTCACACACACACACACACACACACACACACACACACACACACACACACACACACACACACACACACACACACACACACACACACACACACACACACACACACACACACACACACACACACACACACTGATGGTGGTGGCACTGAGGTGGAACGCCCTGATACCCTGGTCTCCGTGGTGATGTGTGTTGATTGATGGAGGGGCAGAGGGGCGGGAGGTGAGGTGTGTTAATCACGCTTGGGCAGTTGAATCGCCCGCGTCACGATTCAGTTGCCTGTATTCAATTACAGCCACAGAGGAGCGTATGAGCTTTTTCATAAACACCGTTATTCCTGTATTTATTCCCCTCAGATAAAGGAATGAAGGAGGGAGTCTGAGAAGGAGTAAGAGAACAAGACAGTAGGGGATGAAGGGAAAGGAAGGAAAAGAAAAGTGATGGATAGCAAATAAAATAGTGAGGTTAGAATGAGTTAGAGAAAGTGAGAGATGAAGGGAGAGAGGTAGAAAGAGATACTGTAGTGAGAAAAAAGAAAGGAAAGGAGGTAGCCGTTTAGCATCTCAATGTGTTTGAACCCAATCCCTCAGCAGGATGACACACACACACACACACACACACACACACACACACACACACACACACACACACACACACACACACACACACACACACACACACACACACACACACACACACACACACACACACACACACACACACACACACACACACACACACACACACACACACACACACACACTATTGCCTGCCAATTAGAAGCCAATATTTAGCTGTTTTAATTACGTCTCACTGTGAGGAGGCGTCTCTCGTTGGATTTACATGCGGCCAGGCTCAGCCCAGACACAGCCCTGTATCAATTTGGTTTGGAACGGGGCCCGGCCCAGGCAGACACCCTCCCACCCTGGCATCCGGATGGGCAGACAGGCAGCAGAGGCAGGCCAGTCTCCACTCTCCTCCGTTGTCTTATGTTTTCACAGAATATTCCAGCCAGCCAACCACCAAAGCCTCTGCTTAGAAACATATAATGCATACTGTAAATAACAATTACTGGTTCCAACAGTATGAGCAATTCATATCAGTCCATGGAATACACAGGGGCGTGAAAGCACTGGTTTAGAGTAGAGGTCACACAGAGGGTAAAGGGGATTCTATGGCACTTAGGAGCTGTACGAAAATAGGTGGAATAGATAGGAAATATCTGCAGAGCCAGGAGGAGAGGAGGAGGAGAAGGATAAGGAGGAGGAAGAGAGGAAGTAGTTCACAGGAAGTTTAGAATGATTAAAAGCTCCTCTAGCAGGCAGGCAGGGCCAGAGGAGCTGCCGGGGAGGTGTGGCGACAGTTGATTTGATTTTTGGTTTCTATTTCTGTAGAGCTTTCTTTAGGGTCGCGGTGCCACTGCAATATAGCCTTATAGCCTATAGTTAAGGAAGTGTACACTATCTTGAGGAGTATCTTAAGGGCAGGGCAAATACTGTAATACTGTGTTGCTAAGACAAGGGCTCCCCTTATGCAAGCTTCTTCTTCAATTTATTGACTCCATGCCTACAAACCCGGTGTGAGTGTATACCATTACATACGTGCAATAGAGGATGAAATCAAAACAGTGATGTTCTGTAGCATAAACATCACAGTCATTTAGCATTTCAGAATTGTTGTTGTTGTCCTGGTCTCTGTAATACATTGGATTCAACCTCATAGAATAGCTAGTGAATCTGATGTATTGCCCATGAGGGCACATGTGGCCAGGCAGCCAGTGGACTTTGACTGGCTGTGACTGGGGACCATCATCCAGTCCACAGCCACAGAAAACCAAAGAGCTAAGCCTACCGCTGTTGGCGTCTGGATGAGAGTTGGTGCTTACGCAGTCAATGCCAGTCAATGGAGAGAGCGCTAACCGCTAACAACATGGACCCAGTGCAGACCCAGTGAGATGAACTGAGTTCAATTGAGTTGAAGCTACTTGATATTGTTTTGTGGATGCCTGTACAGGGGTCAGATTAGCTTTAAGAAATCTGCATTTTCAAAATGCAGACCGTAAAAAAAAAGCGTTTTAAACCATTTCACCTGCGTGAACCCTAACCCTTCAATAGAGTGATCAGGAACGTGCAACTGTAGTTTTTCTTCACACAAAATACATTTGTCATAAAATAGTTTTAATCAGATGATAACACAAGTGCAACACTATTTGGCTAGCAACCACACAAGTAAATTAGCTTACAATGAAAAAGTGAAGTATTTTTATCCATGGCCATCAGATTTCTCATGTTTATCATAGAAAGAATGTAGCCAGCTACATTTCCTAATGTTTTGCCATTTTAAAAACTCCACCGGAGAAAAGTACAGCAGTCAGAGCGCTGTCTGCTATTCGTCAATGCAGGAAGCGGATTTATCAAGACGATAGCAAATATTTCTCATCCATGTGGAGAAGTGCAACTGAAGCACAAATGTGTCTTTTTATTAATGATTTGAAGCGAACCGTGACTGAAGCCGTATAGAAATGAAAATATGAAGCATTTTAGATGTTGTTGTTGTGTGAAAAATGCTGAATTCTGCGTGAATGCGACCCTGCTGTAGGATTAGTAGACATTGAGATCAAGGTTTGCCCCCTCACTTGTTTTTTCTGATGGGTATTGAGTTGACAAGGAAGTAGGCTGTGCGTCAGTTTCACATGGATTCATTTGTGTGGTTTTATCCCAGCAGGTGTTCCAAACTATCTCTTTCCCTCTTTAGATTCTCTTCTATGGTTCTACATTAAAATTCAAAATATGCAAGCCTTTCTCACACACGCACACACACACATGCACACACACACGCACACACACACACACAAACACACACATGCACACACACTCACATACACGATACACACACGTACGCACTCACAAGCAAAGGTGTTGGAATGTGAGGACTGTGAAGCTGACAGATGGATTGCAGCAGTATAATCAGTCTTCTGCTCGGTAGGTTATTTTATTCAGGAGCAAGTGCTGTTCCTAGAGCGAAGCAAGGGACCGTGGAGAGGAAAGAGCAGAAGAGAAGGGAGGAGGAGGGGTAAGAGGCACTATGCCATTCCGATCTTTTTATTAGGTGAGTGTTCCGATTGATCCCAACCTTTCCCCCTGCGGGCACCTGTCCGGAATCCCGGTCCGAGACACCGAGCATGGTGACATTTTGGCTTCTGTGCTCCGAGCCGCACGGGCACAGCAGCTTCTGGCAATTGTGTGCGTGCGTGCATGTTGGGGTGTGTGTGTTTGACTGGTATGACCTATTACAGTGAGGCCAGGCGTTATCTCTCACAACTAAAGTAAGGCTTTTAGCACAGTGAATTGTAATGAAATTCTCCAGTTTGGGAACATTTTCGCTTCCTAGTAGATTACAACGACAATGGATGGAGAGAGTGTCGCCACTGCTCAACGGGAATAGCCTATGCAGCTGCCAACACCTCACACATGTTGACACATTTACACTGACATCACCCCAGCATTCCTACCACCGGAGCTGAACACAAAGAAACAACACAACATCTTCTTTCTGCATTCAAGCAGCCCTTTCCAGCTGATTCTGACCGGGCCAAAGACATTACTAGAGTGATAGGTATGTTTATAGCCGCGGTGCCGTGGATATGCGCTGATTGTCGTTGGTTGAGAAGAATAGGGGGAAAGTGCTCAAGGTGCATTACGAATTTTGCCCCTAAGCACTAATTTCAGAAAACCGGTAGTACCCACTAGAGGTCGACCGATTTAGATTTTTCAACTCAGATATCAATTATTGGAGGACCAAAAAAAGCTGATACCGATTAATCTGCAGATTTTACTTATTTATTTGTAATAATGACAATTGCAACAATACTGAACGAACACTTATTTTAATTAATATAATACATCAATAAAATCAATTTACATGTTCAATTTGATTTAAATAATGCAAAAACAAAGCGTTGGAGAAGAAAGTAAAAGTGCAATATGTGCCATGTAAGAAAGCTAACGTTTAAGTTCCTTGCTCAGAACATGAGAACATATGAAAGCTGGTGGTTCCTTTTAACATGAGTCTTCAATATTCCCAGGTAAGAAGTTTTAGGTTGTAGTTATTATAGGAATTATAGGACTATTTCTCTCTATACGATTTGTATTTCATATACCTTTGACTATTGGATGTTCTTATAGGCACTTTAGTATTGCTAGTGTAACAGTATAGCTTCCATCCTCTCCTCCTCCTCCCTGGGCTCGAACCAGGAACACATCGACAACAGCCACCCTTGAAGCAGCTTTCCCCATGCAGTGCAAGGGAAACAACCACTCCAAGTTGCAGAGCGAGTGACGTTTGAAACGCTATTTAGCGCGCACCCCGCTAACTAGCTAGCCATTTCCGATTGGTTACACCAGCCTAATCTCGGGAGTTGATAGGCTTGAAGTCCTAAACAGCGCAATGCTTGAAGCACAGCGAAGAGCTGCTGGCAAAACGCCCAAAAGTGCTGTTTGAATGAATGCTTATGAGCCTGCTGGTGCCTACCACCGCTCAGTCAGACTGCTCTATCAAATCATAGACTTAATTATAACATAATAACACACAGAAATAGGAGCCATAGGTCATTAATATGGTCGAATCCGGAAACTCATTACGAAAACAAAATGTTTATTCTTTCAGTGAAATACGGAACCGTTCCGTATTTTATCTAACGGATGGCATCCATAAGTCTAAATATTGCTGTTACATTGCACAACCTTCAATGTTATGTCATAATTATGTCAAATTCTGGCAAATTAGTTCGCAACGAGCCAGGCGGCCCAAACTGTTGCATATACCCTGACTCTGCGTGCAATGAACGCAAGAGAAGTGACACAATTTCACCTAGTTAATATTGCCTGCTAACCTGGATTTCTTTTAGCTAAATATGCAGGTTTAAAAATATATACTTCTGTGTATTGATTTTAAGAAAGGCATTGATGTTTATGGTTAGGTACACGTTGGAGCAACGACAGTCCTTTTTCGCGAATGAGCACCGCATCAATTATATGCAACGCAGGACACGTTAGATAGACTAGTAATATCATCAACCATGTGTAGTTATAACTAGTGATTACGATTGATTGATTGTTTTTTATAAGATAAGTTTAATGATGAGTAATCGTGTGTCTTCATTTAAAGCTGCAATATGTAACTTTTTGGGAGGCTGAACCAAATTTACATAGAAATGTGTGTTATAGATCTGTAATTCTCATTGAAATCGTGTCTAAAAAGCGGTAGATCTGTTCTATGTCAATCAATCAAATGTATTATAAAGTCCTTCTTACATCAGCTAATGTCACAAAGTGCTGTACAGAAACCCAGCCTAAAACCCCAAACAGCAAGCAATGCAGGTGTAGAAGCACGGTGGCTAGGAAAAACTCCCTAGAATGGCCGAACCTAGGAAGAAAGCTAGAGAGGAACCAGGCTATGAGGGGTGGCCAGTCCTCTTCTGTCTGTGCCGGGTGGAGATTATAACAGAACATGGCCAAGATGTTCAAATGTTCATAGTTGACCAGCAGGGTCAAATAATAATAATCACAGTGAATAATCACAGTGGTTGTAGTGGGTGCAACAGGCCAGCACCTCAGGAGTAAATGTCAGTTGGCTTTTCATAGCCGAGCATTCTATGTGCGCTGTTTCAATGCTTCCCGTTCTTAAGTTTAGCTTTTTGCATCTTTTACTTTCGGTTTTGTACACCAGCATGTACAACAGCTGAAAATACAATACTTTTGGTTATGGAAAATATATTTCCCAGCGGTTTAGATGGCACAATGGTTCTCTACACCAGCCTTTCATAAAGTATGGGTCACGACCCACATGTTAATGGTGGTTTGCGACGTGTCAGAGTAAATGTATAATTATTTAATGAATTACAGGAATTGATTTGGCCAAGTGCATCTGCGCTGTCTGTTCAGTGCACTCCCTGTTCAGTGCACTCTCTGTTCAGTGCGCTCCTTGTTCAGTGCGCTCTCTGTTCAGTGCGCTCCCTGTTCAGCTCCCTGTTCAATGCGCTCTCTGTTCAGTGCGCTCCCTGTTCAATGTGCTCTCTGTTCAGTGCGCTCTCTGTTCAGTGCGCTCTCTGTTCAGTGCGCTCTCTGTTCAGTGCGCTCTCTGTTCAGTGCGCTCTCTGTTCAGTGCGCTCTCTGTTCAGTGCGCTCTCTGTTCAGTGCGCTCTCTGTTCAGTGCGCTCCCTGTTCAATGTGCTCTCTGTTCAGTGCGCTCTCTGTTCAGTGCGCTCTCTGTTCAGTGCGCTCTCTGTTCAGTGCGCTCTCTGTTCAGTGCGCTCTCTGTTCAGTGCGCTCTCTGTTCAGTGCGCTCTCTGTTCAGTGCGAGTTCCGGTTGTTTTGAACGTGGCGGACCCACTCGCCACCACTCACCTCTGTCATCAAATCGACTCAAGCTACCCACAAGTTCTGACTGAGTTCAATCATCAAGCAACGAGTTCCTCTCTCTTGGTTGCATACTAACTTTGAGAAATAACGAGGGGCGCCCACAATGTGTTTTGTGCGGAGAAGTGCTTAGTGATGAGTCTCTCAAAATGAAAAAAATGTCGACCAAACATCCACAGCATGTAAACCCAGGGTCAGGGAGTTCTTTCAGAACAGGGCAGAATGCTTCAGGAAACAGTGCTTCGACAGCGGAAAAGAAAGTTGTCATTTCATAACAGCTGATGATGATAAGCAGAAATAAGGAGTACTATCTCTCATAGAAGTAGATGTGAATTTATCTTTCAAACAATCCCCTTGTAAACAGCTAATAGCTAGCTAGCTAATGTTAGCCAAGCACGCTAGCTAGCTACTGATAGTGCAACCCTATGTACTTTACAGATGAGGATGATCAGGCCTATTGTCTCTCTTACTGTATAAATTATTGTTGTAAACAAGTCTAGGTTGGAACTGTTGCTGTTAAAATACAAGTAGTAATTTCTTTCTGAACTGGAATAAACTGAGTTGCTCATCTACAGCAGGAAGCAGTCTCCTGCATGCCGGAGAAAGCAGTAGATGTCCTGATCCAGTTTGGCACCACATACCTACGTGAGTCAGGGTTCTCAACTCTGGAATACTTCAAAACAAGTACAGAAACAGACTGAATGCTGAGAATGACATCAGTTTTGTACTGTCAAACTGATCCCAGAATAGACCTGCTTGTTGAATCTTCAACCAGCCACACACCTCTCATTAGGACTGTGTGTGTGTGTGTTTTCTGGGCTACCTCTGTGTTAGGTGATCAATCAGTTAATTCCAGTTCTGAATAAAAAATATGTATTTTAACAGCAACAGTTCCAACCTAGACCTTCTATCAACAATACTTCCTACAGTAAGATGTACAGTAGGCCTGATCATTTTTCATCTGTACTGTTACTTAGGGTTGCATTATCAAAAACTGAGCGTGTGTGTGTGTGTGTGTGTGTGTGTGTGTGTGTGTGTGTGTGTGTGTGTGTGTGTGTGTGTGTGTGTGTGTGTGTGTGTGTGTGTGTGTGTGTGTGTGTGTGTGTGTGTGTGTGTGTGTGTGTGTGTGTGTGTCATCCTGCTGAGGGATTGGGGTCAAACACATTGAGATGCTAAACAGCTACCTCCTTTCCTTTGCGTGTGTGCATGTGTGCGTGTGTGTGTTTTTAAATGTCTATGTGATGTGATCAATCAGTTTATTTATTTAGTTCAGAATGAAAATGATGTATTGTATTTGACCAACAACCTAGACAGATGTGTAAGAGGTTTTAATGGGAAAAATAAATATTAATTGCTAATTATATTGGTATTTAATTGAATTGTTAATTGTTTTTGTCTATATTGCATTTGTTTTAGGCTGACATAAGGGCAATGAAATGTACCAATATTTACGTATACATGTAAAACACATGTTTTCATAAACTTGGCTCCCAGGAAAACACATGGTTTCTAATTTGGGTCCCAGGCTGCAAATGTTTAAGAACCCCTGCTCTATGCTATACTCTCTTGTTTTGTCACATAAACTGAAATTAGGCTAACTATTATCATTTTAGCAAGCAGGAAATGGCAGAGAGATTCCTGCATAGTGCATCTTTAAGAAAATCTAAAGTGTTTGTGATTGTGCTCTCATCAGGTATTATAAGACTCATGACCATATATGGAATCAGGAATACGAACCCTTTTGATTTTCATAAATAAAGCTAAATGAAATACATTAACTGTTGGCGTCCTGTGGTCCCCTAAGGTCAGGGGTTATGTAAATGTTAGCGAAGGCTCAGGGCGACCATAACCAGAGCCCTCATTTGTGTGTCAACCTGAAGAGGAGCGATAGGTTCTGACAGGCAGTCGTCCGTCGCTGATGCTGCTGTCTCCCTCTCTTCTGTCTCCACATGGTCACATAACAGCCTACTAGACATTTAGATCTCTCATTATGACAAATATGATGCTTGATTGGTTTAGATGTTGGCCTATCACTTTAGATTGGTTTAGATGTAGGCCTATCACTTTAGATTGGTTTAGATGTAGGCCTATCACTTTAGATTGGTTTAGATGTAGACCTATCACTTTAGATTGGTTTAGATGTAGACCTATCACTTTAGATTGGTTTAGATGTAGACCTATCACTTTAGATTGGTTTAGATGTAGACCTATCACTTTAGATTGGTTTAGATGTAGACCTATCACTTTAGATTGGTTTAGATGTAGACCTATCACTTTAGATTGGTTTAGATGTAGACCTATCACTTTAGATTGGTTTAGATGTAGACCTATCACTTTAGATTGGTTTAGATGTAGACCTATCACTTTAGATTGACCTATTTTAGATGTAGACCTATCACTTTAGATTGGTTTAGATGTAGACCTATCACTTTAGATTGGTTTAGATGTAGACCTATCACTTTAGATTGGTTTAGATGTAGACCTATCACTTTAGATTGGTTTAGATGTAGACCTATCACTTTAGATTGGTTTAGATGTAGACCTATCACTTTAGATTGGTTTAGATGTAGACCTATCACTTTAGATTGGTTTAGATGTAGACCTATCACTTTAGATTGGTTTAGATGTAGACCTATCACTTTAGATTGGTTTAGATGTAGACCTATCACTTTAGATTGGTTTAGATGTAGACCTATCACTTTAGATTGGTTTAGATGTAGACCTATCACTTTAGATTGGTTTAGATGTAGACCTATCACTTTAGATTGGTTTAGATGTAGACCTATCACTTTAGATTGGTTTAGATGTAGACCTATCACTTTAGATTGGTTTAGATGTAGACCTATCACTTTAGATTAGTTTTTAGATGTAGACCTATCACTTTAGATTGGTTTAGATGTAGACCTATCACTTTAGATTGGTTTAGATGTAGACCTATCACTTTAGATTGGTTTAGATGTAGACCTATCACTTTAGATTGGTTTAGATGTAGACCTATCACTTTAGATTGGTTTAGATGTAGACCTATCACTTTAGATTGGTTTAGATGTAGACCTATCACTTTAGATTGGTTTAGACCTATCACTTTAGATTGAGATGTAGACCTATCACTTTAGATTGGTAGATGTAGACCTATCACTTTAGATTGGTTTAGATGTAGACCTATCACTTTAGATTGGTTTAGATGTAGACCTATCACTTTAGATTGGTTTAGATGTAGACCTATCACTTTAGATTGGTTTAGATGTTGGTTTAGACCTATCACTTTAGATTGGTTTAGATGTAGATTGGTTTAGATGTAGACCTATCACTTTAGATTGGTTTAGATGTACACCTATCACTTTAGATTGGTTTAGATGTAGACCTATCACTTTAGATTGGTTTAGATGTAGACCTATCACTTTAGATTGGTTTAGATGTAGACCTATCACTTTAGATTGGTTTAGATGTAGACCTATCACTTTAGATTGGTTTAGATGTAGACCTATCACTTTAGATTGGTTTAGATTGATTGTTTAGATGTAGACCTATCACTTTAGATTGGTTTAGATGTAGACCTATCACTTTAGATTGGTTTAGATGTAGACCTATCACTTTAGATTGGTTTAGATGTAGACCTATCACTCCTATCACTTTAGATTGGTTTAGATGTAGACCTATCACTTTAGATTGGTTTAGATTGACCTATCACTTTAGATTTTTAGATGTAGACCTATCACTTTAGATTGGTTTAGATGTAGACCTATCACTTTAGATTGGTTTAGATGTAGACCTATCACTTTAGATTGGTTTAGATGTAGACCTATCACTTTAGATTGGTTTAGATGTAGACCTATCACTTTAGATTGGTTTAGATGTAGACCTATCACTTTAGATTGGTTTAGATGTAGACCTATCACTTTAGATTGGTTTAGATGTAGACCTATCACTTTAGATTGGTTTAGATGTAGACCTATCACTTTAGATTGGTTTAGATGTTTAGATTGGTTTAGATGTAGACCTATCACTTTAGATTGGTTTAGATGTAGACCTATCACTTTAGATTGGTTTAGATGTAGACCTATCACTTTTTAGATTGGTTTAGATGTAGACCTATCACTTTAGATTGGTTTAGATGTAGACCTATCACTTTAGATTGGTTTAGATGTAGACTTCACTTTAGATTGGTTTAGATGTAGACCTATCACTTTAGATTGGTTTAGATGTAGACCTATCACTTTAGATTGGTTTAGATGTAGACCTATCACTTTAGATTGGTTTAGATGTAGACCTATCACTTTAGATTGGTTTAGATGTAGACCTATCACTTTAGATTGGTTTAGATGTAGACCTATCACTTTAGATTGGTTTAGATGTAGACCTATCACTTTAGATTGGTTTAGATGTAGACCTATCACTTTAGATTGGTTTAGATGTAGACCTATCACTTTAGATTGGTTTAGATGTAGACCTATCACTTTAGATTGGTTTAGATATCACTTTAGATTGTTTAGACCTATCACTTTAGATTGGTTTAGATGTAGACCTATCACTTTAGATTGGTTTAGATGTAGACCTATCACTTTAGATTGGTTTAGATGTAGACCTATCACTTTAGATTGGTTTAGATATCACTTTAGTTGGTTTAGACCTATCACTTTAGATTGGTTTAGATGTAGACCTATCACTTTAGATTGGTTTAGATGTAGACCTATCACTTTAGATTGGTTTAGATGTAGACCTATCACTTTAGATTGGTTTAGATGTAGACCTATCACTTTAGATTGGTTTAGATGTAGACCTATCACTTTAGATTGGTTTAGATGTAGACCTATCACTTTAGATTGGTTTAGATGTAGACCTATCACTTTAGATTGGTTTAGATGTAGACCTATCACTTTAGATTGGTTTAGATGTAGACCTATCACTTTAGATTGGTTTAGATGTAGACCTATCACTTTAGATTGGTTTAGATGTAGACCTATCACTTTAGATTGGTTTAGATGTAGACCTATCACTTTAGATTGGTTTAGATGTAGACCTATCACTTTAGATTGGTTTAGATGTAGACCTATCACTTTAGATTGGTTTAGATGTAGACCTATCACTTTAGATTGGTTTAGATGTAGACCTTTTTAGATTGGTTTAGATGTAGACCTATCACTTTAGATTGGTTTAGATGTAGACCTATCACTTTAGATTGGTTTAGATGTAGACCTATCACTTTAGATTGGTTTAGATGTAGACCTATCACTTTAGATTGGTTTAGATGTAGACCTATCACTTTAGATTGGTTTAGATGTAGACCTATCACTTTAGATTGGTTTAGATTTACTTTAGATTGTTTAGATGTAGACCTATCACTTTAGATTGGTTTAGATGTTTAGACCTATCACTTTAGATTGGTTTAGATGTAGACCTATCACTTTAGATTGGTTTAGATGTAGACCTATCACTTTAGATTGGTTTAGATGTAGACCTATCACTTTAGATTGGTTTAGATGTAGACCTATCACTTTAGATTGGTTTAGATGTAGACCTATCACTTTAGATTGGTTTAGATGTAGACCTATCACTTTAGATTGGTTTAGATGTAGACCTATCACTTTAGATTGGTTTAGATGTAGACCTATCACTTTAGATTGGTTTAGATGTAGACCTATCACTGCATTACAGTGTGGCTGTGTTGAAGCAATGCGTAATGAAGCAGAGAAACACATTTTTTGAAAGTCTGACATGACATATCCCTGAGCGCCAGAAAAAAACTGTTCAAACAAAGAATTTGAATAAACGTCAGACTTGAATCATGTTAGAGCAGTCTGGGAAAGAATCAGACTCTGTTCCTCCCAAACTTTTTCTCTATCATTCATCTTCTATTAATCTCTACCAGAATAACATTTTGTGTGAATGGTTGGTACTGTGGTATCAGGTTTACATTTAGCCTTTCAGCAGTCAGCCTCCATTCCATCTCCTAACACTAAACGGACCGAAGCACAACCATCAGAGAGAGATGACGATAGTGATACAAAACATCCACATCCATACATGTTCTGCTTTAGTGAGACACAGCACCTCTACTCAGAAACAGTGAGGTGAGACACAGCACCTCTACTCAGAAACAGTGAGGTGATACACAGCACCTCTACTCAGAAACAGTGAGGTGATACACAGCACCTCTACTCAGAAACAGTGAGGTGATACACAGCACCTCTACTCAGAAACAGTGAGGTGATACACAGCACCTCTACTCAGAAACAGTGAGGTGATACACAGCACCTCTACTCAGAAACAGTGAGGTGATACACAGCACCTCTACTCAGAAACAGTGAGGTGAGACACAGCACCTCTACTCAGAAACAGTGAGGTGATACACAGCACCTCTACTCAGAAACAGTGAGGTGATACACATCACCTCTACTCAGAAACAGTGAGGTGATACACAGTACCTCTACTCAGAAACAGTGAGGTGAGACACAGCACCTCTACTCAGAAACAGTGAGGTGATACACAGTACCTCTACTCAGAAACAGTGAGGTGATACACAGCACCTCTACTCAGAAACAGTGAGGTGATACACAGCACCTCTACTCAGAAACAGTGAGGTGATACACAGCACCTCTACTCAGAAACAGTGAGGTGATACACAGCACCTCTACTCAGAAACAGTGAGGTGATACACAGCACCTCTACTCAGAAACAGTAAGGTGAGACACAGCACCTCTACTCAGAAACAGTGAGGTGATACACAGCACCTCTACTCAGAAACAGTGAGGTGATACACAGCACCTCTACTCAGAAACAGTGAGGTGATACACAGCACCTCTACTCAGAAACAGTGAGGTGATACACAGCACCTCTACTCAGAAACAGTGAGGTGAGACACAGTACCTCTACTCAGAAACAGTGAGGTGATACACAGTACCTCTACTCAGAAACAGTGAGGTGATACACAGCACCTCTACTCAGAAACAGTGAGGTGAGACACAGCACCTCTACTCAGAAACAGTAAGGTGAGACACAGCACCTCTACTCAGAAACAGTGAGGTGATACACAGTACCTCTACTCAGAAACAGTGAGGTGATACACAGCACCTCTACTCAGAAACAGTGAGGTGATACACAGCACCTCTACTCAGAAACAGTGAGGTGATACACAGCACCTCTACTCAGAAACAGTGAGGTGATACACAGTACCTCTACTCAGAAACAGTGAGGTGATACACAGCACCTCTACTCAGAAACAGTGAGGTGATACACAGCACCTCTACTCAGAAACAGTGAGGTGATACACAGTACCTCTACTCAGAAACAGTGAGGTGATACACAGCACCTCTACTCAGAAACAGTGAGGTGAGACACAGTACCTCTACTCAGAAACAGTGAGGTGAGACACAGTACCTCTACTCAGAAACAGCTCGACCCAGTGTAGCGCCAAACATATTTGTTTGAGGTTCACATATATCTGCGTTGGGGAGATAGCGGCCAGAGAAGCGACGGCTGACGTGACAGCGGTATAATGACGACTCAGACATCCGCGGCTCACGCACGCCGGCAGAAGAGCATCGGCGAGGGGCAGGGACGGAACTCTGGGAAAAGATAAAGGACATCGCCTGGGACTGGCGATAAGAACCTGGACCCTCTCCTCCTTAACAGCCTTGAAACACTCACACACAGTCACACACAATGTCTCACACACAGACACACACACTCCCTGACTGGCCTGCTAGCCTTCCCCACCAAACAATCAAGGGAATGCCCAGGCCTTGAAATATGCCCGCTGATAAGAAATGAGAGGAAGCGGGAGGGAGTGAGAGAGAGAGAGAATGGGAGAGAGAAAAAGAGACATCCTTTTCAAGATGTGTTGATTGGAGGCGAGCAGGGATACACATAATGCCTTCTGACAGAGCGCCGAGATGGAGAGAGAGAAGAGAGAGGAGACATCTTCTCTTCATCACCATACATGAATCTAACGACTGATCTGAAGCCACCTATACTGTCGTTGTTTATAGAGCAACGGTCATCGAAAGTGTTAAAAGGTTGTTTTTTTATTCTAAGAAATGCAAAGGTTAGATAATGGATGAACATAAACTCAGCAAAAAAAATAAATGTCCTCTCACTGTCAACTGCATTTATTTTCAGCAAACATAACTTGTGTAAATATTTGTATGAAAATAATGATTCAACAACTGAGACATAAACTGAACAAGTTCCACAGACATGTGACTAACATACAGTGCCTTGCGAAAGTATTCGGCCCCCTTGAACTTTGCAACCTTTTGCCACATTTCAGGCTTCAAACATAAAGATATAAAACTGTATTTTTTTGTGAAGAATCAACAACAAGTGAGACACAATCATGAAGTGGAACGACATTTATTGGATATTTCAAACCTTTTTAACAAATCAAAAACTGAAAAATTGGGCGTGCAAAATTATTCAGCCCCTTTACTTTCAGTGCAGCAAACTCTCTCCAGAAATTCAGTGAGGATCTCTGAATGATCCAATGTTGACCTAAATGACTAATGATGATAAATACAATCCACCTGTGTGTAATCAAGTCTCCGTCACCTGCACTGTGATAGTCTCTCAGAGGTCCGTTAAAAGCGCAGAGAGCATCATGAAGAACAAGGAACACACCAGGCAGGTCCGAGATACTGTTGTGAAGAAGTTTAAAGCCGGATTTGGATACATAAAGATTTCCCAAGCTTTAAACATCCCAAGGAGCACTGTGCAAGCGATAATATTGAAATGGAAGGAGTATCAGACCACTGCAAATCTACCAAGACCTGGCCGTCCCTCTAAACTTTCAGCTCATACAAGGAGAAGACTGATCAGAGATGCAGCCAAGAGGCCCATGATCACTCTGGATGAACTGCAGAGATCTACAGCTGAGGTGGGTGACTCTGACCATAGGACAACAATCAGTCGTATATGGCACAAATCTGGCCTTTATGGAAGAGTGGCAAGAAGAAAGACATTTCTTAAAGATATCTATAAAAAGTGTTGTTTAAAGTTTGCCACAAGCCACCTGGGAGACACACCAAACATGTGGAAGAAGGTGCTCTGGTCAGATGAAACCAAAATGTAACTTTTTGGCAACAATGCAAAACGTTATGTTTGGTGTAAAAGCAACACAGCTCATCACCCTGAACACACCATCCCCACTGTCAAACATGGTGGTGGCAGCATCATGGTTTGGGCCTGCTTTTCTTCAGCAGGGACAGGGAAGATGGTTAAAATTGATGGGAAGATGGATGGAGCCAAATACAGGACCATTCTGGAAGAAAACCTGATGGAGTCTGCAAAAGACCTGAGACTGGGATGGAGATTTGTCTTCCAACAAGACAATGATCCAAAACATAAAGCAAAATCTACAATGGAATGGTTCAAAAATAAACATATCCAGGTGTTAGAATGGCCGAGTGAAAGTCCAGACCTGAATCCAATCGAGAATCTGTGGAAAGAACTGAAAACTGCTGTTCACAAATGCTCTCCATTACATTTACATTTAAGTCATTTAGCAGACGCTCTTATCCAGAGCGACTTACAAATTGGTGCATTCACCTTATGACATCCAGTAGAACAGTCACTTTACAATAGTGCATCTAAATCTTAGTCTCCATCCAACCTCACTGAGCTCGAGCTGTTTTGCAAGGAGGAATGGGAAAAAATTTCAGTCTCTCGATGTGTAAAACTGATAGGGACATACCCCAAGCGACTTACAGCTGTAATCGCAGCAAAAGGTGGCGCTACAAAGTATTAACTTAAGGGGGCTGAATAATTTTGCATGCCCAATTTTTCAGTTTTTGATTTGTTACAAAAGCTTGAAATATCCAATAAATGTCGTTCCACTTCATGATTGTGTCCCACTTGTTGTTGATTCTTCACAAAAAAATACAGTTTTATATCCTTATGTTTGAAGCCTGAAATGTGGCAAAAGGTCGCAAAGTTCAAGGGGGCCGAATACTTTCGCAAGGCACTGTAAATGGAATAATGTGTCCCTGAACAAAGGCGGGGTCAAAATCAAAAGTAACAGTCAGTATCTGGTGTGGCCCCCAGCTGAATTAAGCACTGAAGTGCATCTCCTCCTCATGGATTGTACCAGACTTGCCAGTTCTTGCTGTGAGATGTTATCCCACTCTTCCACCAAGGCACCAGCAATTTCCCTGACATTTCTGGGGGAGATGGCCCTAGCCCTCACCCTCCGATCCAACAGGTCCCAGACGTGCTCAATTGGATTGAGATCCGAGCTCTTCATTGGCCATGGCAGAACACTGACATTTCTGTCTTGCAGGAAATCACGCACAGAACGTGCAGTATGGCTGGTGGCATTGTCATGCTGGAGGGTCATGTCAGGATGAGCCTGCAGGAAGGGTACCACATGAGGGAGGAGGATGTCTTCCCTGTAACGCAAAGCGTTGAAATTGCCTGCAATGACAACAAGCTCAGTCCGATGATGCTGTTACACATCGCCCCAGACCATGACGGACCCTCCACCTCCAAATAGATCCTGCTCCCGAGTGCAGGACTCGGTGTAACGCTCATTCCTTCAACGATAAACGCAAATTCAACCATCACCCCTGGTGAAACAAAACCGTGACTCGTCATGTAAAGAGCACTTTTTGCCAGTCCTGTCTGGTCCAGCGATGGTGGGTTTGTGCCCATAGGCGACGTTGTTTCTGGCGATGTCTGCTGGGGACCTGCCTTACAACTGGCCTACAAGCCCTCAGTCCAGCCTCTCTCAGCCTATTGCGGACAGTCTGAGCGCTGATGGAGGGATTGTGCGTTCCTGGTGTAACTCGGGCAGTTGTTGTTGCCATTTTGTACCTGTCCCGCATGTGTGATGTTCAGATGTACCGATCCTGTGCAGGTGTTGTTTACACGTGGTCTGCCACTGCGAGGACGATCAGCTGTCCGTCCTGTCTCCCTGTAGCATTGTCTCAGGCGTCTCACAGTACGGACATTGCAATGTATTGCCCTGGCCACATCCGCAGTCCTCATGCCTCCTTGCAGCATGCCTAAGGCACTGTCACACCCTGACCATAGAGCGTCATTGTTTCTCTATGGTGTAGTAGGTCAGGGCGTGATCTAGGATATCTATGTCTATGTTGTGTTCTAGTTTCTTTTTCTATGTTGGTGTTTTGTATGATTCCCAATTAGAGGCAGCTGGTAATAGTTGTCTCTAATTGGGGATCATATTTAAGTAGTTATTTTTCCCACCTGTGTTTGTGGGATCTTGTTTATGTGTAGTTGCCTGTGAGCACTCCATTGTCTTCACGTTTCATTCATTCTTTATTGCTTTTGTGCATTTCACAAAATAAAAGATGTGGAAACCATATCACGCTGCGCCTTGGTCCAATAATTCTTACGACGAATGTGACAGGCACATTCTTGCAGATGAGCTGGGACCCTGGTCATCATTCTTTTGAGTCAGTACAAAGGCCTCTTTAGTGTCCTAAGTTTTCATAACTGTGACCTTAATTGCATACCGTCTGTAAGCTGTTAGTGTCTTAACAACCGTTCCACAGTGTTCATTCATTGTTTATGGTTCATTGAACAAGCATGGGAAACAGTGTTTAAACCCTTTACAATGAAGATCTGTGAAGTTATTTGGATTTTTACGAATGATCTTTGAATGACAGGGTCCTGAAAACAGGGTCCTGTTTCTTTTTTTGCTGAGTTTCCATGTTTATAATGTAGTTCAGTGTTTTTGGTGGGAATTCAGGTATTCAATTTATTGTAAAATGTCATTTACTTTTGTTCTTAGAATGCACTCATATATACATGTTCTTATTATTTCTGGTAATCTTTTATATTTTGTTTTCAAATAAAGAAAATGAGATGTGCCTCATTTGCATAAACACATTCGGTATATTTGCTTATATGAATACATTACCATAAAGGGGAGGAACAGGGCTGTAACAACCAAACACTAGACTGCCTCATTAATTACTGTTGTCACGTTCTCTTCCATAATTCAATAAGCGTGTCAATAGCAGGATACCCTCAGATTCAAACTCCAGATAACACCTATCTAAATGTACTTTACATTGTCTGCGTGATTAAATGTTATACCACTATAATCCCAGTGTTCATTTTGCTTTCATTTCAGAGCATCTCATTTTGTAAGCATTTCAACTGTTTTAAATCATTACTTTTTTCAATTCCACAAAGAATGTACACACAAAATAATGTTATCTTACTTTTCTTTCTTCTGATGAAAGTGTCGATAGTGCGTTAAATTCACAACGTCCCTATAGACTAAACGGAAAGCCAATGTATCCCATTGAGCCCATTCCAGCCATTATCGGGGTGTGTTTGATAGGTCATTACAAACATTTATGCACTTGTAACATTAGACTTGTTATTTTATATGTGTGTGTGTGTGTGTGTGTGTGAGAGAGAGAGAGAGAGAGAGAGAGAGAGAGAGAGAGAGAGAGAGAGAGGACTGTGCAGGGCCACTGTGATGCTGGACCCTCAGGCAGGCAGGCAGACACAGTCATCCTTAATCTAAATAAAGTGAGCTAAACAGGGTAGCCTAGTAGTTAGAGTGTTGGGCTAGTAACTGGAAGGTTGCAAGTTCAAATCCCCGAGCTGACAAGGTACACATCTGTTGTTCTGCCCCTGAACAGGCAGTTAACCCACAGTTCCTAGGCTGTCATTGAAAATAAGAATTTCTTCTTTAACTGGCTTGCCTTGTTAAATCAAGGTTTAAAAAAAAAATAAAAAAATAAAAACGATGCAGAATCCCTTAATCAACCAAATCTCATCAGGCTCCCTGGGCTGGCAGAGGTTATTGGCAGGCATTACAAATCAATGGCCTTATTATTGTTCAATATAATATCAGAATAAGTGGGTGGCCCGCTCCTCAACTGAGTCAATCTAATGGAGTACTAACGCAAGGTAGTCATAGTGACGCAGATGCTTTCTGAATCTGCTCTCTTTCTCTCACACCCTCTCTCTCACACACTCACATTCTCTCTTTCTTTACACTCTCACTTTCTTTACATTCTCTCTTTCTTTACACTCTCACTTTCTTTACATTCTCTCTTTCTTTACACTCTCACTTTCTTTACATTCTCTCTTTCTTTACACTCTCACTTTCTTCACATTCTCTCTTTCTTTACACTCTCACTTTCTTTACATTCTCTCTTTCTTTACACTCTCACTCTTTTCTTTACATTCACTTTCTCTCTCTTTCTTTACACTCTCACTTTCTTTACATTCTCTCTTTCTTTACACTCTCACTTTCTTTACATTCTCTCTTTCTTTACACTCTCACTTTCTTTACATTCTCTCTTTCTTTACACTCTCACTTTCTTTACATTCTCTCTTTCTTTACACTCTCACTTTCTTTACATTCTCTCTTTCTTTACACTCTCACTTTCTTTACATTCTCTCTTTCTTTACACTCTCACTTTCTTTACATTCTCTCTTTCTTTACACTCTCACTTTCTTTACATTCTCTCTTTCTTTACACTCTCACTTTCTTTACATTCTCTCTTTCTTTACACTCTCACTTTCTTTACATTCTCTCTTTCTTTACACTCTCACTTTCTTTACATTCTCTCTTTCTTTACACTCTCACTTTCTTTACATTCTCTCTTTCTTTACACTCTCACTTTCTTTACATTCTCTCTTTCTTTACACTCTCACTTTCTTTACATTCTCTCTTTCTTTCCACATCGCTCTCTTTTGCATTATCTCTCTACCCCACCATCTTCTCTCTTTCTTTCTTTCTTTCTTTCTTCCTTTCTCTCTCTCTTTCTCCCTCTTTCACACACTATTTCTCTCTCTCTCTCTCTCTCTCTCTCTCTCTCTCTCTCTCTCTCTCTCTCTCTCTCTCTCTCTCTCTCTCTCTCTCTCTCTCTCTCTCTCTCTCTCTCTCTCTCTCTCTCTCTCTCTCTCTCTCTCTCTCCACATGTACAGTATGAATGCGGAGAATGTCCATCCAGCATTTAGCATAGCAGTGTGGTTTCAGTACATACTGTTACTGTAAAGATGAGGGAGGGCCCAGGGGGGCTTCAGATGTCATGAGACACAGGTCACATGATGTCCATACTATGACCTCTGACCCCTGTGAAAACATGCCATTTACAGGAGGAAAGGGCCCTGTGGAGCAAATGGACTCCAACCCAAGATTCAGTGTGTGTGTGTGGCCTTTCTCTTATGCTAATTTCAATGGAATCCCTTCATCGATTGGAGACAGGGAGTCCATAATGAAATGCTGGTCAACCTTGTTCCAGTGCTCTATTCTGCCTTCCTTGCATTCTCTGCCCGTTGGCACTGCCACGGTGCACCACGCATCGGGGGCACTATCAGTAACCATTGGTGCCTGCCAGTATTGTAGGCCCAGAATTGGCCCATTCATTCAATGAGTGGGCACAAAATGGATGCCAGTTTCCCTCTTCACTCAGAGCACAGAGGCAGTCTATGAGAAGCTAGCCTCCAGCTGCAGCCTTCACGGCTCTTTTGGTTATTTTAGCCACACATCCACTTCCTCTCATCATTCTCCATGTCTGTCCCAAGAGTAGAGCCAGTTTCCACTGAATTGCCCACGACGTTCTAAGTAGATCTTTAATGAATTAGTGATTCAGATGTAATTGACCAGAGGCTAACACTGTAGCATCTTGTTATTTTCTCTACAGCTTGGCTTGGGCAGCCAGGTGCTGATGTGTGTGATATCCTGTTCTGATTTCACCTTCAACCTTCCTTCATGATGCTCATCACCTGATTTGCCAAGTCTAGATCAGTCACAGGTGTGCTATGACAATTCAGATGTATACGTCATCCACGTCGTCTTTCTCTCTGGAGTTCCTGATGTGGAATCAGGCATTGATCTCAATGTGTCGAGGTGATGAGGCTCTACGCTCTGTCTCTTTCTCTCTGGAGTTCCTGATGTGGAATCAGGCATTGATCTCAATGTGTTGAGGTGATGAGGCTCTACGCTCTGTCTCTTTCTCTCTGGAGTTCCTGATGTGGAATCAGGCATTGATCTCAATGTGTCGAGGTGATGAGGCTCTACGCTCTGTCTCTTTCTCTCTGGAGTTCCTGATGTGGAATCAGGCATTGATCTCAATGTGTCGAGGTGATGAGGCTCTACGCTCTGTCTCTTTCTCTCTGGAGTTCCTGATGTGGAATCAGGCATTGATCTCAATGTGTCGAGGTGAAGAGGCTCTACGCTCTGTCTCTTTCTCTCTGGAGTTCCTGATGTGGAATCAGGCATTGATCTCAATGTGTCGAGGTGAAGAGGCTCTACACTCTGTCTCTTTCTCTTTGGAGTTCCTGATGTGGAATCAGGCATTGATCTCAATGTGTCGAGGTGATGAGGCTCTACGCTCTGTCTCTTTCTCTCTGGAGTTCCTGATGTGGAATCAGGCATTGATCTCAATGTGTCGAGGTGATGAGGCTCTACGCTCTGTCTCGTTCTCTCTGGAGTTCCTGATGTGGAATCAGGCATTGATCTCAATGTGTCGAGGTGATGAGGCTCTACGCTCTGTCTCTTTCTCTTTGGAGTTCCTGATGTGGAATCAGGCATTGATCTCAATGTGTCGAGGTGATGAGGCTCTACGCTCTGTCTCTTTCTCTCTGGAGTTCCTGATGTGGAATCAGGCATTGATCTCAATGTGTCGAGGTGATGAGGCTCTACGCTCTGTCTCTCGCTCACTTGCTCGCTCGCTCTCCCCTACCTCTAGTGTGATTGGAGCTCTGGCCCTCCCTTCTCCTCAGCCTGGCATCATAGACTAGATGTAACAGACGTAAATCCGGGACACTCAAATTAGTATATATTATGTTTGGTATGGTTACATAAGACAGATGGTTACTTAAGGAAAAAACAAGAGTGTGGTGGTTGGTCAGAGTGGATGGGTGGGCATATAACGCAAACATCTGGCAACCCAAAGGTTGAGAGCATGTTAGCTAACCTCCCCCTAACCCTTAACCTAGCTAACGTTAGCCAGCCAGCTAATGCTAGCCACCTAGCTAGAATTTGTAACATATATGTTTAGCAAATTCGTATCATATAATACCAATTGTAATTCGTAACATCATTCGAAATAGGTGATGGACACCGACAAATGAATGCATACCATACGAAACGTAACATATCATACTAAATGGAGAGACCAGGTTGTTCTCCCTCTCTGCTTTTATTGTAACTTGGCTCAGGGTGACCCCCTGATAAGCTCAGCAGCAGGGAAGAGTTGTTCACAACAGTACTGCAGCAGCCTGAGGTCTGTTCTCTCAAGGTCAAAACTCACAGCTCCTTCTACTTTCATCTAGAGAAGAGCTTTAAATCAGAATAGCGAAGCATACACACAGACACACACAGACACACAGACACACACACAGTGAGCCAACATTTCTCAATGTGTGAGATGTGTATTGGCTAAAGAGAGAATGTTTTGTATTGCAGTTGGACAGAATATTGGCCTAAAAAGATAAACTGAATCCATCTTTGTCTCCTCTCCATCTTTTGTGCTGCAGCAGAGGAACCATATTGTCTTATTCTCTTCCACCTCTATTGAATCAGCTGGATGAGGGGCGATGAGCGGAACAGAGCCAGTGACAGAGCTTCGTTTGGCCAGAGCCTGTTTCACGCCAAGGTGTTTTGCCTTCATAAGAGCTATGCTGGCTTACACAGCACTTCTGCCCTCAGAGCGCGAGGGGGTGGGGGGTTGCACTCGCGTGTATATGCGTGCATTCTTAAGTATGTGTGTGTCTGCACTTGTGTGTGATTGTGTGTGTGTGTGTTGGGAGGAGTGTTGCTGCTTCACTTGTGTGTCATTGTGTGTGTGTGTGTTGGGAGGAGTGTTGCTGCTTCACTTGTGTGTCATTGCGTGTGTGTGTGTGTGTTGGAAGGAGGGTTGCAATATAATGAAGTTTCCCCACAGAGGAACAAGTACAGCTAAACACTGAGACTCTGAGCATCATACTGTGTGTGTGTGTGTGCGTGTGCACGCGCAGTCAGAGGCTGAGCATCATACTGCTTCTATTATTGAAGACCAGGACCTTCATTATTTATGATGTTGGGGTTTTTGTTCATGCAGCAGATACTCTCCCAGTCTGTTTGTTCATTAGACATATTCAACACGGGTGTTGGCACAACTACTCTGTTCTATCACGTTTTAAGGTATGACCCAGGTGCAGACAGTGTTGAAGAAACTGAAGTTTATTCTTTAAACAGGGGCAGGCAAACGACAGGTCGAGTCAATAATCCAGATACGGTGTAAGGCACCGGAACAGCGGGCGGGCTCAGGGTCAGGTCAGGCAGAGGTCGGTAATTCAGAGTAGTGGGGCAAAGGTACAGGACGACAGGCGGGCTCAGGGTCAGGTCAGGCAGAGGTCGGTAATTCAGAGTAGTGGGGCAAAGGTACAGGACGACAGGCGGGCTCAGGGTCAGGTCAGGCAGAGGTCGGTAATTCAGAGTAGTGGGGCAAAGGTACAGGACGACAGGCGGGCTCAGGGTCAGGTCAGGCAGAGGTCGGTAATTCAGAGTAGTGGGGCAAAGGTACAGGACGACAGGCGGGCTCAGGGTCAGGTCAGGCAGAGGTCGGTAATTCAGAGTAGTGGGGCAAAGGTACAGGACGACAGGCGGGCTCAGGGTCAGGTCAGGCAGAGGTCGGTAATTCAGAGTAGTGGGGCAAAGGTACAGGACGACAGGCGGGCTCAGGGTCAGGTCAGGCAGAGGTCGGTAATTCAGAGTAGTGGGGCAAAGGTACAGGACGACAGGCGGGCTCAGGGTCAGGTCAGGCAGAGGTCGGTAATTCAGAGTAGTGGGGCAAAGGTACAGGACGACAGGCGGGCTCAGGGTCAGGTCAGGCAGAGGTCGGTAATTCAGAATAGTGGGGCAAAGGTACAGGACGACAGGCGGGCTCAGGGTCAGGTCAGGCAGAGGTCGGTAATTCAGAGTAGTGGGGCAAAGGTACAGGACGACAGGCGGGCTCAGGGTCAGGTCAGGCAGAGGTCGGTAATTCAGAGTAGTGGGGCAAAGGTACAGGACGACAGGCGGGCTCAGGGTCAGGTCAGACAGAGGTCGGTAATTCAGAATAGTGGGGCAAAGGTACAGGACGACAGGCGGGCTCAGGGTCAGGTCAGGCAGAGGTCGGTAATTCAGAGTAGTGGGGCAAAGGTACGGGACGACAGGCGGGCTCAGGGTCAGGTCAGGCAGAGGTCGGTAATTCAGAGTAGTGGGGCAAAGGTACAGGACGACAGGCGGGCTCAGGGTCAGGTCAGGCAGAGGCCGGTAATTCAGAGTAGTGGGGCAAAGGTACAGGACGACAGGCGGGCTCAGGGTCAGGTCAGGCAGAGGCCGGTAATTCAGAGTAGTGGGGCAAAGGTACAGGACGACAGGCGGGCTCAGGGTCAGGTCAGGCAGAGGTCGGTAATTCAGAGTAGTGGGGCAAAGGTACAGGACGACAGGCAGGCTCAGGGTTAGGGCAGGCAGAACGGTCAGAACCGGGAAACTGGAAAACAGGCGCAAGGAACAGGGAAACAAAACGATAGTAGATTCTACAAACAAAACCAACTGGCAACAGACAAACAGAGAACACAGGTATAAATACACAAGGGATAATGGGGAAGATGGGCGACACCTGGAGGGGGATGGAGACAAGCACAAAGACAGGTGAATCAGATCAGGGTGTGACATGTTCATTAGACATATTCACCACTGGTGTTGACACAACTAATCTGTGAATAATTAGTGGAAGATCTCGAAGTGGGGACAATGTATGTTTCTTAATGGCTTTGCCTCGACTGATCCCGTTTCATGTTAAAAGGCTGAAACGCTGCGTATCATTCTGTTTACTTCAGCATTGGTCAGTGGCCAATTGATCATTTCCATATTCTGCTTGGACCGGAGGATACAGTATGTTTATTAACCTACCAAATGTCTCAACTTATCCTATCCATTCTAAGTACCATTGTGTTATTTTCAAACATACCCAAATACATAGACAAAAGTGTTTTAGCTTTGAGCATGGCTGCATCACTCCGTGGCCCTTGTGTCCTGATGTTTCCCCATTCCGCTTGGTGCAGTATTACTGGACAGCTGGGTCAACCCAGGTCTGAGGTGTTCCAGTAACCTGCCAGTTTGCTACTACTGTCAGACCAGCCAGTGTTATTGTGGCCTAGGAGCCGTGCCAACACAACGTGGGAAGTGCTGCATCTGAGCACCTATATGCTGCCTTGCCAGGGCCCCTGCTGTGAGCAGAGCTGGGCAGAGGAACAGTGGGCGAGAGGTGACGGGACAGAGTGCTAATCGACGGCAGGGCTATAAGGTCTCTGTGGTATCGAGACTGATCACTGTCTATAGTATCGCCTATCACGCTCACTGTATGTGAGAAATGATTATTGGGAGGGAAAGGGTCAGGGAAACATTCTGGATGCCAGGAGCTGCTTGATATCTGTTCAACTTCAGCCGTTGCCCTTCAGTTTCATTGGCAGGAAGATTTTACATCTTAAAGATAGCTATTTTCTGAGCATCTAATCAGAGCTTTTGCAAGAGCACTGACTGTCTCACAAATAAGCGTAATTATAATGTGGGTCTAATTAAGACCAGTGCCTCTGTAGGTATTCCATATTCCTTCATGGGGGGATAGAGATACCCAGAGTCTCACTGTAGCTGTGTCTGAGACAGCAGGCCTAGCTAACTGCCAGGCTGTCACTGTGCTGTCGCTAGCCAGAGTGTAGGCCCTATTTTGAGTCTGACTGACAGCAGAGGTTGGTTGTGTGTTTTAGCACCTCACTGTCGAGGGCCTGCAAGGTGCCATCTCACCGCTGAAGGGGCGACTGGTGTGGCATGTTAATTGGTAGGCAGTCTGGCACATGCTAACTGCTTCCAATGTGATCTGCAGTCTCCTGAAGGGAAATGGACAATAGGGAGGGAGGAGTTAGGGGTTAGGTTTGGTTAGGCTAGGTTAGGTTTGGTTAGGTTTGGCTAGGATATGTTTGGCTAGGTTTGGTTAGCTTAGATTTGGTTAGGTTAGGTTTGGCTATGTTTGGTTTGGTTAGGCTAGGTTTGGCTAGGCTACGTTAGGTTTGACTAGGTTAGGCTAGGTTAGATTTGGCTAGGTTAGGTTTGGCTAGGTTAGTTTTGTGGAGTGGTGAGTGGGCTCAGATAGTGTATGAGTGTGTGCATGCGTACATGTTGCAAGTGATGCCTGTGTTTTTGTGCGAGCATGCGTGCATGTGTGTGTGAAGCAAGTGATATGTGTGTGTGTGCCTGTGTGTGTGTGTGTGTGTGTGTGTGTGTGTGTGTGTGTGTGTGTGTGTGTGTGTGTGTGTGTGTGTGTGTGTGTGTGTGTGTGTGTGTGTGTGTGTGTGTGTGTGTGTGTGTGTGTGTGTGTGTGTGTGTGTGTGTGTGTGTGGGACCCCTCACCATGCGGGACTGTGCTCTATTCTGTCAGAGGCATCAGGACTCCAGTCAAGCGGATCCAACTATTGACAGCTCATCCTCACCAGCAGCAGCCGTAGCAAAGCATCATGGTCCGCCGCGGGAGGGGAGCAGGGGGAGGCATACACACACAGACACACACACACAAACGTGTCAGAGAGTCAGGTGTGGGCTCTGATAAGAATGCTTGTCTTCTCTGGGGACTAAGGGCTCTGCTCTGATACCAGACCTTCCTCCCGTTATTTACTTATTTATGTCTTTGACACATCAATGTGTCTTTCAACCTTCTCAAGGACGGATCACTGCGAATCAATCTGAGAGGCAGAGCCAGGGAGGCAGACAGACAGACCAGCTCAAGCACGTTCTTATTTCCTATGGAAGAGAGAAAAACAGATGAAGTTCTGAAGGAGCAGAAAAAAACAGTTTTAAGAGCCAAAGTTCTAATGAGAGAAAATGAGATACAAATAGCAGCTTAGAGATGTAGTTTTTCTTCATTAGAATAACAAAAAAGAAGTCGCACCACCAGAATCATTTTTCCCCCAAACGGGTCCCCTGAGTTTCCACATGAAATAGATCTCATCTTGAAGCAGCCAAAGGACATACGGGTCTGACTTGTCCCTCTCAAAAAGTTTTGACTTTCAGAAAAGTCTGAAAGAGAAACAGGGTTTCTTTTCATTTTCTTTTATTTTGTTATGGAGCTGTGGGTGACCTCCGCTGAGGATCTCTTACTAATCTTAACCAGCTGTGGGACTGTTCATGGTTTTTATCTCAACCCCAGCGATTGGCTGCTGCTGTTTTACTGGGATTTGTGATTGGTTACCGTGGTGCTTTTTGTGTTGTGATTGGCTTGCTATTTTTAGCATCAGAAACAACATTTTAGATTTGAGTTATTTTCCAATTTAGCAGACAGAGCGAAGTTCAATCCCTTGCTAGTCTGTAAATCCACAGCTCTGTGTTCTATTGCCTCTCTACCCCCCATCTTCACCCCACTATCTATCCCCCTAACTACCCCCCTCTCTACCCCCATCTCTACCCCCATCTCCCATTCCACACAGTATGGGTGCTGAACAGGCCACTCCAAGGAGCTGAGCTACAGATACTTGGTTACCTCATGCTTCTGGGGGTGGCAGGTAGCCTTGTGGTTAAGAGCGTTGTGCCAGTAATCGAATCCCAGAGCCGACAAGGTGAAACATTCTGTCAGTGTGCCCTTGAGCAAGGCACTTAAACCTAATTGCTCCTGTAAATCACTCTGGATAAGAGCATCTGCTAAATAACTCAAATGGAAATGTGGTTAATATGGACATAAGGGGCGCAGAGGCATGAGGGACGCTTGTCTCTGTGTTCTGTGTCGGCCCTGTATAATGGCCCTTGACCTGGCCCCTTATGTGTGGCCCCATGTTCCATTGTGCTGCCATGTGCGTGAGTTAATACTCCATTAGGATTCATTAGCTCCTCTTGTTGCCATATTGTGCTCCCCTTGTTGCCATATTGTGCAGAGTGCAATGCGCCGAGAGAGAGGAGGGCCCTGCACTCTACAGACGCGCTGTAGGGGGGTAGGTGGGGGGTAGGTGGGGTGTGGGAGGTAAATGGAGACTGGGAGGTAGATGGGGAGTGGGAGGTAAATGGAGACTGGGAGGTAGATGGGGAGTGGGAGGTAGATGGGGAGTGGGAGGTAGATGGGGAGTGGGAGGTAGACGGGGAGTAGGAGGTAGATGGGGAGTGGGAGGTAAATGGAGACTGGGAGGTAGATGGGGAGTGGGAGGTAGATGGGGAGTGGGAGGTAAATGGAGACTGGGAGGTAGATGGGGAGTGGGAGGTAGATGGGGAGTGGGAGGTAGATGGGGAGTGGGAGGTAGACGGGGAGTAGGAGGTAGATGGGGAGTGGGAGGTAAATGGAGACTGGGAGGTAGATGGGGAGTGGGAGGTAGATGGGGAGTGGGAGGTAGACAGGAAGTGGGAGGTAGATAGAGAGTGGGAGGTAGATGGGGAGTGGGAGAGAGATATTGAGTAGGAGGTAGATGGGGAGTGGGAGAGAGATAGAGAGTGCGAGGTAGATGGGGAGTGGGAGAGAGATAGAGAGTAGGAGGTAGATGGGGAGTGGGAGAGAGATAGAGAGTCGGGGGTAGATGGGGAGTGGGAGGTAGACGGGGAGTGGGAGGTAGATGGGGAGTGGGAGAGAGATAGAGAGTAGGAGGTAGATGGGGAGTGGGAGAGAGATAGAGAGTGGGGGGTAGATGGGGAGTGGGAGGTAGATGGAGAGTGGGAGGTAGATGGGGAGTGGGAGGTAGATAGAGAGTGGGAGGTAGACGGAGTGTGGGAGGTAGACGGAGTGTGGGAGGTAGACGGAGTGTGGGAGGTAGATGGGGAGTGGGAGGTAGATAGAGAGTGGGAGGTAGACGGGGTGTGGGAGGTAGATGGGGAGTGGGAGGTAGACGGGGAGTGGGAGTTAGATGGGGAGTGGGAGGTAGACGGGGAGTGGGAGATAGATAGAGAGTGGGAGGTAGACGGGGAGTGGGAGGTAGCTAGAGAGTGGGTGAAATTCCACAGTGTGCCCTCACAGCAGCAAGATTTGTGACCTGTTGCCACGAGAAAAGGGCAACCAGTGAAGAACAAACACCATTGTAAATACAACCCATATTTATGCTTATTTATTTTATATTGTGTCCTTTAACCATTTGTACATTGTTAAAACACTGTATATATATAATATGACATTTGTAATGTCTTTATTGTTTTGAAACTTCTGTATGTGTAATGTTTACTGATCATTTTTATTGTTTATTTCACTTTATATATTAATCTGCTATATTATCTACCTCACTTGCTTTGGCAATGTTAACACATGTTTCCCATGCCAATAAAGCCCTTGAATTGAATTGAATTGAATTGAGTGGGGAGGTAGATGGGGAGTGGGAGGTAGATGGGGAGTGAGAGGTAAATGGGAAGTGGGAGGTGGACGGGGAGTGGGAGGTAGATGGGGAGAAGGAGGTAGATGGGGAGTGGGAGGTAGATGGGAAGTGGGAGGTGGACGGGGAGTGGGAGGTAGACGGGGAGTGGGAGGTAGATGGGGAGAGGGAGGTAGATGGGGAGTGGGAGGTAGATGGGAAGTGGGAGGTGGACGGGGAGTGGGAGGTAGACGGGGAGTGGGAGGTAGACGGGGAGTGGGAAGTAGATGGGGAGTGGGAGGTAGATGGGGAGTGGGAGGTAGATGGGGAGTGGGAGGTAGATGGGAAGTGGGAGGTGGATGGGGAGTGTGAGGTAGACGGGGAGTGGGAGGTAGATGGGGAGTGGGAGGTAGATGGGGAGTGGGAGGTAGATGGGAAGTGGGAGGTGGATGGGGAGTGTGAGGTAGAGGGGAGTGGGAGGTAGATGGGGAGTGGGAGGTAGACGGGGAGTGGGAGGTAGATGTAGATGGGGAGTGGGAGAGAGATAGAGAGTAGGAGGTAGATGGGGAGAGGGAGGTAGATGGGGAGTGGGAGGTAGATGGGAAGTGGGAGGTGGATGGGGAGTGTGAGGTAGACGGGGAGTGGGAGGTAGATGGGGAGTGGGAGGTAGACGGGGAGTGGGAGGTAGATGTAGATGGGGAGTGGGAGAGAGATAGAGAGTAGGAGGTAGATGGGGAGTGGGAGGTAGACGGGGAGTGGGAGGTAGATGTAGATGGGGAGTGGGAGAGAGATTCCAGAGCAGTTGAGGGCCACAATGCTCCTCCATTTTGTCTGAAGAACATTCCTCAGTCAATAAGATATGAAAGAGAGGGAAGAGAGTGATGAAAGTACCATCTCAAAAATAACAATAGTGAATGGAGGGAAATAAATTCTCCCTCCTCCTTATGCAACATGGAGAAAAGAGAATAATACATTCTGGCAGATTGGAATTAATCTCATTCTGAGACATCATTTTGAAACCTCCCTTGTTATGTTAATTAAAACACTGGTAAGCATGTGTAAAATGGCAGGTCGGGTTAGAATATATCTTGATTGAATGCAACCCAGTGTTGTAAAGGTACTAGAATGCGATAATATCAAGCTGGTTCCTTCCAGTGTGTGGCTTTAACCATCCATCTAGTACCACACCCACTATTCCTGCTTTTTACCTGGTTGACTACTTCTCGTTAACATAAGGTGATTGCTCGTTAAGTTCTGGAATTGGAGTGTTCCTATCTTAATAGGTGTATTGATCAGAAGAAACACAGGACCGGTTCGGAGGGATTTGGGCAAGCAGCACCACTTGGCTACAATTACACAGGCAGCCCGATTCTGATCTTTCTTTCACTCATTTTTTCACCAGTTGGTCTTTTTACCAACCAGATCAGCTCTGAACAAAGATCTGCTGTGATGAGATCTGATGTGATTGGTCAAAAGACCAATTAGTGGGAAAACGATCAGAATTGGGATGCCTGACACTGAGCAAGAATAAACAGGCTGGATTAACAAACCTGTGGACAGTCCCAGACAGACAGACAGACTGACTAGCAGACCTGAGCAGAGGGATGTACAACTCTGAAGACAGACAGGGCTGCACACAGTCACACATAAAGTAGCCTATGTTGTGGTTAAGAGAGTAATGAAAGGGATCTCTGTTCTGGTGCTACAAGCAGTGTTGATTATGTCTCAGCCTTGTCCAGTCATTATACAACGATATGTGGTAGTGACAAATAAATGTGGGTCTTCCTCCTTCCTCACCTCCTCCTTTCCCCCCTCATCCTCCATCCCCTCCTCCTCATTCCCACCCTCCTCCCTCTCCTTCCCTCCTCATTCCTACCATCCTCCTTCCCCCCCTCTTTTCCCTCCTTCCCCTCCTCCTCTCAGAGAGCAGATGAGATAGGAGATGAATCAATTATTTCTCATGTGAACCCATGACAGAGCTGTCAAATGGGGGGGGGGGTCTCAGAGGAGCACTGTGTCTGTGTATACGTGTGTGTATATGTCTGCATACATGTGTATGTCTGTCTGTGTGTGTACGTTTGTGTATATGTCTGTCTGTGTGTGTGTGTGTGTGTGTGTGTGTGTACGTGTGTGTATATGTCTGCATACATGTGTATGTCTGTCTGTGTGTGTACGTTTGTGTATATGTCTGTGTGTGTGTGTGTGTGTGTGTGTGTGTGTGTGTGTGTGTGTGTGTGTGTGTGTGTGTGTGTGTGTGTATACGTGTGTGTATATGTCTGCATACATGTGTATGTCTGTCTGTGTGTGTACGTTTGTGTATATGTTTGTCTGTGTCTGTCTGTGTGTGTGTGTATACGTGTGTGTATATGTCTGTCTATGTTAGAGGTTGGACGATTAATTAGGGCCGATTTCAAGTTTTCATAATAATCGGTATTTTGGGCGCCGATTTTGCCGATGACATTTTTTCTTTTTTTACACCTTTATTTAATCTTTATTTAACTTGGCAAGTCAGTTAACAACACATTCTTATTTTCAATGACAGCCTAGGAACGAGGCAGAACGACAGATTTTTACCTTGTCAGCTCGGGGGATCTAATCTTGCAACCTTACAGTTAACTAGTCCAACGCTCTAACCAGCCGGCTCACGAGGAGCCTGCCTGTTACGCGAATGCAGTAAGCCAAGTTAAGTTGCTAGCTAGCATTAAACTTATCTTATAAAAAACAATCAACGACTGTCGTTGCTCCAATGTGTACTTAACCATTAACATGAATGCCTTTCTTAAACTCAATACACAGAAGTATATATTTTTAAACCTGCATATTTCGCTAAAAGAAATCCAGGTTAGCAGGCAATATTAACCAGGTGAAATTGTGTCACTTCTCTTGCGTTCATTGCGCGCAGAGTCAGGGTATATGCAACAGTTTGGGCCGCCTGGCTCTTTGCAAACTAATTTTCCAGAATTTTACGTAATTATGACATAACATCGAGGGTTGTACAATGTAACAGGAATATTTAGACTCATGGACGCCACCCGTTAGATAAAATGCGGAACGGAAAAAACGTTTTGTTTGAGGTGATAGTTTCCGGATTTGAGGCTCGTATTTCTGTGTGTTTATTATAGTTAAGTCTATGATTTGATATTTGATAGAGCAGTCTGACTGAGGGGTGGTAGGCAGCAGCATGCTCGTAATAGTCAAAGGTATATGATTTAGAGAGAAATAGTTGACGCGTTCTAATTCCTGTAATAACTTGCGGCTGAACTTGAAAGGGGTTCCTTCGTTTTATTTTGTCTTCCATAGAGAATGTCTTGATCTACTTCAAATAAGGTCTGTGTTTCGTACAGACTTAAACCGCCTCTGCGTTTTGATACCCGTGTAAATCTCACTAGGATAAGGTAACTTTGTCAAAATATTTTCATAAATCCACTCTACAATTTTTTTTATCTTCACTTATATTTAGCCAATATTGATCAGAGTTACCTTGTCCTATGGATATCTACAGTTATAAAATTGGCAAGGTGGTGTAAGCCTACACGAAACACAGACCTTATTTTAAGTGAATCTAAAAATATCCTATGGAATAAATGAATGAAGGAACCGCTTTTCAGATTTTGCTGGAAGGTGTCATGGGAATTATGACTCGCACTTTGGTAGTCAATTCTTACCATGTCCATTATTAAAATAGGATTTCCTGCATATAGAAATTAGTTTCTGTTTTCAACATTCATCACAGGTGTTACGGTTTTCTTCCTGGGAAGGAGAGGAGGACCAAAATGCAGCGTGGTTATGATTGAACATCTTTAATAAAGATGATAACGTGAACAATATACATAAAGAAAACATGAAAAAACAAAACAGTCCTAACTGGTGCAAACCACAGAGACAGGAAACAATCACTCACGAAACACCCAAAGAGTATGGCTGCCTAAATATGGTTCCCAATCAGAGACAACGATAAACACCTGCCTCTGATTGAGAACCACTCCAGGCAACCATAGACTTACCTAGAATACTACACTGAACACAACTCCATCAATCTACAAAAACCCTAGATAAGACAAAAACATAATCACCCATGTCACACCCTGGCCTGACACAAAATACTAAGGCCAGGGCATGACAAGAGGTAACTTAAACTCTATTTTTATTCAAACAGTTGAGAGTATTTGTCACTTCAGTTGCACACTGCTGTGTGTGTGTTGTACAGATGGCAGAGAAAAGCAGAGCACCAGTGTGGGACTATTACATGGAATTGGCACCAGGGAAAGCAAGGTGTCTTATTTGAGATGCAGATGTAAGCATGGGGTCAGCAACGGCTAAATCAAAACATACCACCAACCTGTGGAATCACCTTAATAAGAATACCCATCCAAAAGCCCATATGTATTATATTAAGTTAAAATAAAAGTGTTCATTGTTCATTCAGTATTGTTGCAATTGTCATTATTGTCATCATTATTATAATGTGTACACACATTTTTTTTTTTCATAAATTGTGCGATTAATCGGAATCGACTTTTTTTGCCCTCCAATAATCGGTATCAGCGTTGAAAATCATAATCGGTCGACCTCTAGTCTGTGTGTATATGTCTGTCTGTGTGTACGTTTGTGTGTATATGTCTGTGTGTGTACGTGTGTGTATATGTCTGTGTGTATACGTGTGTGTATATGTCTGTGTGTATACGTGTGTATATGTCTGTCTGTGTGTATACGTGTGTATATGTCTGTCTGTGTGTATACGTGTGTATATGTCTGTCTGTGTGTATACGTGTGTATATGTCTGTGTGTGTCTGTCCGTGTGTATATGTCTGTGTGTGTGTGTATATGTCTGTGTGTATATATCTGTGTGTGTCTGTCCGTGTGTATATGTCTGTGTGTATATGTCTGTGTGTATATGTCTGTCTGTGTGTATACATGTGTATATGTCTGTGTGTATACGTGTGTATATGTCTGTGTATACGTGTGTGTGTCTGTCCGTGTGTATATGTCTGTCTGTGTGTGTCTGTCCGTGTGTGTCTGTCTGTGTGTATATGTCTGTGTGTGTTTGTCTGTGTGTGTGTATATGTCTGTGTGTATACGTGTGTGTATGTCTGTGTGTATACGTGTGTGTATATGTCTGTGTTTATACGTGTGTATATGTCTGTGTATACGTGTGTGTGTCTGTCCGTGTGTATATGTCCATGTGTGTCTGTCTGTGTGTGTCTGTCTGTGTGTATATGTCTGTCTGTGTTTGTCTGTGTGTGTTTGTCTGTGTGTGTGTATATGTCTGTGTGTATACATGCGTATATGTCTGTGTGTATACGTCTGTGTGTGTCTGTCTGTGTGTATATGTCTGTGTGTGTTTGTCTGTGTGTGTGTGTATATATGTCTGTGTGTATACGTGTGTGTGTATGTCTGTGTGTATACGTGTGTGTATATGTCTGTGTGTATATGTCTGTGTGTGTGTCTGTGTGTGTATATGTCTGTGTGTGTGTGTGTGTGTGTATATGTCTGTGTGTGTGTATATATGTCTGTGTGTGTGTGTGTATATGTCTGTGTGTGTGTGTGTATGTGTATATGTCTGTGTGTGTGTGTGTATATGTCTCTGTGTGTGTGTGTGTGTATGTGTATATGTCTGTGTGTGTGTGTGTGTGTGTGTGTATATGTCTGTGTGTATGTGTGTATATGTCTGTGTGTGTGTGTATATATGTCTGTGTGTGTGTGTGTATATATGTCTGTGTGTGTGTGTGTGTATATGTCTGTGTGTGTGTGTCTGTGTGTGTGTCTGTGTGTGTGTCTGTGTGTGTGTGTCTGTGTGTGTCTGTGTGTCTGTGTGTGTGTGTGTGTGTGTTTGTCCTAGTGGAGCAATATGACATGTGATGTGTGTGAGAAATTGTCAGCTTTCCCTACCTGAGGATATATGAGTCACCATCAGTCAATTGCTGTCCAACCAAAGAGCCAGCATTGATGCAGAAATCATCACACATAATGTCTATCTCTCCTCAAGCCCCCCCCCTCTCCCCACCTTTAATTTCTCTCTACCTCTCTTTCCTTCTCTCGCTCTCTAGTTAGTAAGAACTGGGTTAAAGCTTCTCTCTTCTCTGTTGAAAGGTCCATCCATCGCATCCCGGGTGTCGGGTGTTTCTGTATTTGTGTCCACATTCTCCCGCTCTGTCTGACAGCCTTTATTTATGTTTTCTACATCCTCTCTGCTGTCATCCACTCTGCTGTCATCCTCTTCAGTACAATAACACACCTGAAATGATGATTGTTAGGTATGAGAATAATGTTTCACACCATCAACCATTGCTTTCCTTTATAGAGGAGAAGGGGAGATGGAGGAACTGGGAGGAGAAGAGGGGACAAGAAGAGAGAAAGGAGAGATAGAGGGACTGGAGGAGGGGACAAGAAGAGAGATAGGAGAAGGAGAGATGGAGGAACTGGGAGGAGAAGAGGGGACAAGAAGAGAGATAGGAGAAGGAGAGATGGAGGGACTGGGAGGAGAAGAGGGGACAAGGAGAGGAGAAGGAGAGATGGAGGGACTGGGAGGAGAAGAGGAGACAAGAAGAGAGAAAGGAGAAGGAGAGATGGAGGGACTGGGAGGAGAAGACGAGACAAGAAGAGAGAAAGGAGAAGGAGAGATGGTGGGACTGGAGGAGGGGACAAGAAGAGAGATAGGATATACATTAGCAGGCACATTAGTCACCCTGTTTGTGTGTGTGTGTGTGTGTGTGTGTGTGTGTGTGTGTGTGTGTGTGTGTGTGTGTGTGTGTGTGTGTGTGTGTGTGTGTGTGTGTGTGTGTGTGTGTGTGTGTGTGTGTGTGTGTGTGTGTGTGTGTGTGTGTATGAGCGACCTTCACTGTGCTATGTGTTGGTCGTACATTGCATTACGAAATGCAGTGGCAGATATAGTATATGGAGGTTGACGGAGCAGAATATGGCCTCTTAGCATCTGTAACCAAAAACACCTTGGCAGCAGGGTCCTGGAAAAGGTCACAGGGTCAACGGGCAGCACAACAGGAAGTGTGTGCACGTGTGTGTGTAAGCAATCAAGAGGGCGAGACGGAGGGGTATTGATGAGAGGAGGGTAGAGGAGGTGTAGCCTTGTAGTTGAGTGGAGATTGAGCTAATATGGTGCTCTTGTGCGGGTTTGATAGTTTTAAAGAATACGTCACTCACAGTATAGTTTGAAGTACATCTGATGGAGCTTAAAGCCCTCTTAGAGAAATACGAGGGTTTATCATTACCCTATATGGAGGCGGTGGAGTTATATTAAGAGGATTCTAACGTGACTCACATCAACACACCATTTAACTTCCCACTAGCCCATAAACTGTGTGCTTAGTTGCTATTGCTTCTATGGCCTCTTCTGGCCTACTTTGTGGGGAGGCGCTCAGTGGTATTCCTTTGCTCCATGGCTGTAACATTACAGAGTTCTACAGAAATACATCAGCGTTGAATTCAAGTATATTCAAATACATTGAATAATGGTTGGTACTAACGTGTGTTTCTGTACTAGCGGGTCTTTCAGACGGCCCATTGCACCTGCTCTCCACTCTATCACACATGTGTGTCTGCCTTGATTACAGAGCTGATTCATTCATTAATGTCATTATGATGTATTCATGTCAGGCTGGTTGGACATGATAGACTACCATTGTTACAGAGAGTCTGCTGTTCAAATGCCTGTCCCTCTAGGTTCCCCTACTTTAAATGTAGCCGACACTTTGCTTGTAAATGGATCTATTCTTCCTTTTCTAAGTTTGGACCTTTCTTCCCCCTCTCTCCATGTTCCTCCCTCTATTTTGGTGTAATTATTTACCCATTTAGTTAAATGGGGATTCTTGATTGAAGAGAACTGTGTCAGAGGGGGAAAATGCAGTGTAAGACTAGTCCTGTCGTAGGAGAACTTTCATGCAATGCAGGAAATGTAAAACTTGTCGTGTTTTTGAGAGTCCTTTAAGAAAAATGTATCAACTCCTACAAAAATGACGATTCATTATAAACCACATAATAGCAAACTGGCTTAAATGAAGATCCTACATCCCTACCTGAGTATGAGTATTTTCTACAACGAGCCTGTGTGTTTTGACTTTCCCCAATGTGTTCCAGAACTGTATGCATTATTCATGATTTCCCTGGAGAGAGAGAGAGGTGGGGGGGGTTGTTTTCTAGGTTTGGATTTGGTTGCTTTCAGGGACTTAGTGTGAGTGTAAAGTGCATATGATCTGTAAGAGTAGCCAGTTGTGTTCTAGGTATCTAGTGGGCATGCTTTCTGCATGCACGTGTTTGAGTTGGGGTTTTAGCAGCAGCACGGTAGCCATGGAGAGGTGACAGACAGGGGAAGCGTCTAACCTTGTAGCCATGGAGAGGTGACAGACAGGGGAAGTGTCTATCCTGGTAGCCATGGAAAGGTGACAGACAGGGGAAGTGTCTAACCTGGTAGCCATGGAGAGGTGACAGACAGGGGAAGCGTCTAACCTTGTAGCC
The DNA here is from genome assembly GCF_021184085.1 of Oncorhynchus gorbuscha. NCBI lineage: Eukaryota > Metazoa > Chordata > Actinopteri > Salmoniformes > Salmonidae > Oncorhynchus > Oncorhynchus gorbuscha. Next base: position 61,147,091 of record NC_060186.1, read on the forward strand.
ATGGAGAGGTGACAGACAGGGGAAGCGTCTAACCTGGTAGCCATGGAGAGGTGACAGACAGGGGAAGCGTCTATCCTGGTAGCCATGGAGAGGTGACAGACAGGGGAAGTGTCTATCCTGGTAGCCATGGAGAGGTGACAGACAGGGGAAGTGTCTATCCTGGTAGCCATGGAGAGGTGACAGACAGGGGAAGTGTCTATCCTGGTAGCCATGGAGAGATGACAGACAGGGGAAGTGTCTATCCTGGTAGCCATGGAGAGATGACAGACAGGGGAAGTGTCTATCCTGGTAGCCATGGAGAGATGACAGACAGGGGAAGTGTCTACCTGGTAGCCATGGAGAGGTGACAGACAGGGGAAGTGTCTATCCTGGTAGCCATGGAGAGGTGACAGACAGGGGAAGTGTCTATCCTGGTAGCCATGGAGAGATGACAGACAGGGGAAGTGTCTAACCTGGTAGCCATGGAGAGGTGACAGACAGGGGAAGCGTCTAACCTGGTAGCCATGGAGAGGTGACAGACAGGGGAAGCGTCTAACCTTGTAGCCATGGAGAGGTGACAGACAGGGGAAGCGTCTAACCTGGTAGCCATGGAGAGGTGACAGACAGGGGAAGCGTCTAACCTGGTAGCCATGGAGAGGTGACAGACAGGGGAAGCGTCTATCCTGGTAGCCATGGAGAGATGACAGACAGGGGAAGTGTCTATCCTGGTAGCCATGGAGAGATGACAGACAGGGGAAGCGTCTAACCTGGTAGCCATGGAGAGGTGACAGACAGGGGAAGTGTCTATCCTGTTAGCCATGCTGCCCAATGGTGTGTCTGGCAGTGTGTGGGGGTGAATTGTCTTAGGCAGTGTGTGGGGAGGCGAATTGTCTTTGGCAGTGTGTGTGTATGTGGGGAGGGGGTGATTTGTATCTGGCAGTGTGGGGGAGAATTTTCTTTGGCAGTGTGGAGGGAGGGGGTGAATTGTCTTTGGCGGTGTGGAGGGAGGGGTGAATTGTCTTTGGCGGTGTGGAGGGAGGGGGTGAATTGTCTTTGGCGGTGTGGAGGGAGGGGGTGAATTGTCTTTGGCAGTGTGTGTGTGGGGTGGGTCTTTGGCAGTGAATTGTCTTTGGCAGTGTGTGTGGGGTGAATTGTCTTTGGCAGTGTGTGTGGGGAGAATTGTCTTTGGCAGTGTGTGTGGGGGTGAATTGTCTTTTTTCAGTGTGTGTGGGGGTGAATTGTCTTTGGCAGTGTGTGTGGGGTGAATTGTCTTTGGCAGTGTGTGTGGGGTGAATTGTCTTTGGCAGTGTGTGTGGGGTGAATTGTCTTTGGCAGTGTGGAGGGAGGGGGTGAATTATCTTTGGCAGCGTGGGGGGGGGAGGGGGTGAATTGTCTTTGGCAGTGTGGGGGGTGAATTGTCTTCAGCGGTGTGTGTGGGGGTGAATTGTCTTCAGCGGTGTGTGTGGGGGGTGAATTGTCTTTGGCGGTGTGTGTGTGGGGTGAATTGTCTTTGACGGTGTGTGGAGGGAAGGGGGTGAATTGTCTTTGGCAGTGTGTGTGTGGGGTGAATTGTCTTTGGCGGTGTGGGTGGGGTGAATTGTCTTCAGCGGTGTGTGTGGGGTGAATTGTCTTCAGCGGTGTGTGTGGGGTGAATTGTCTTTGGCGGTGTGTGTGGGGGGTGAATTGTCTTTGGCGGTGTGTGTGTGGGGTGAATTGTCTTTGGCGGTGTGTGTGTGGGGTGAATTGTCTTTGGCGGTGTGTGTGGGGTGAATTGTCTTCAGCGGTGTGTGTGGGGTGAATTGTCTTCAGCGGTGTGTGGGGTGAATTGTCTTTGGCGGTGTGTGTGGGGGGGTGAATTGTCTTTGGCGGTGTGTGTGGGGTGAATTGTCTTTGGCAGTGTGTGTGGGGTGAAATGTCTTTGACGGTGTGTGTGGGAGTGAATTGTCTTTGGCGGTGTGTGTGGGGTGAATTGTCTTTGGCGGTGTGTGTGTGTGGGGTGAATTGTCTTTGGCGGTGTGTGTGAAGGGGGGTTGAAATGTCTTTGACAGTGTGTGAAGGGGGGTTGAAATGTCTTTGGCGGTGTGTGTGGGGTGAATTGTCTTTGGCGGTGTGTGTGGGGTGAATTGTCTTTGGCGGTGTGTGTGGGGTGAATTGTCTTTGGCGGTGTGTGTGGGGTGAATTGTCTTTGGCAGTGTGTGGAGGGGGGGGTGAATTGTCTTCGGCGGTGTGTGTGGGGTGAATTGTCTTCAGCGGTGTGTGTGGGGTGAATTGTCTTTGGCGGTGTGTGTGGGGGTGAATTGTCTTTGGCGGTGTGTGTGTGGGTGAATTGTCTTTGGTGGTGTGTGTGGAGGTGAATTGTCTTTGGCGGTGTGTGTGGAGGTGAATTGTCTTTGGCGGTGTGTGTGGAGGTGAATTTTCTTTGAATTGTCTTTGGCGGTGTGTGTGGAGGTGAATTGTCTTTGGCGGTGTGTGTGGGGTGAATTGTCTTTGGCGGTGTGTGTGTGGGGTGAATTGTCTTTGGCGGTGTGTGTGGGGGTGAATTGTCTTTGGCTGTGTGTGGAGGTGAATTGTCTTTGGCGGTGTGCGTGGAGGTGAATTGTCTTTGAATTGTCTTTGGCGGTGTGTGTGGAGGTGAATTGTCTTTGGCGGTGTGTGTGGAGGTGAATTGTCTTTGGCGGTGTGTGTGTAGGTGAATTGTCTTTGGCGGTGTGGGGGGGTGAATTGTCTTTGGCAGTGTGTGTGGGGGGGTGAATTGTCTTTGGCGGTGTGTGTGGGGTGAAATGTCTTTGGCGGTGTGTGTGGGGTGAAATGTCTTTGACGGTGTGTGTGGGGTGAAATGTCTTTGACGGTGTGTGTGGGGTGAAATGTCTTTGATGGTGTGTGTGGGGTGAAATGTCTTTGACGGTGTGTGTGGGGTGAAATGTCTTTGACGGTGTGTGTGGGGTGAAATGTCTTTGACGGTGTGTGTGGGGTGAAATGTCTTTGACGGTGTGTGTGGGGTGAATTCTCTTTGGCAGTGTGTGTGGGGTGAAATGTCTTTGACGGTGTGTGTGGGGGTAAATTGTCTTTGGCAGTGTGTGGAGGGGGTTGAAATGTCTTTGACGTGTGTGTGGGGGTGAATTGTCTTCAGTGGTGTGTGGGGGGGTGAATTGTCTTCAGCGGTGTGTGTGGGGGTGAATTGTCTTTGGCGGTGTGTGTGTGGGGTGAATTATCTTTGGCAGTGTGTGTGGGGTGAATTGTCTTTGGCAGTGTGTGTGGGGTGAATTGTCTTTGGCGGTGTGTGTGGGGTGAATTGTCTTTGGCGATGTGTGTGGGGTGAATTGTCTTCAGCGGTGTGTGTGGGGTGAATTGTTTTCTGCAGCATGTGTCTGGCAGTGTGTGTTTGTGTGAATTGGGGCTACCAGGCTTAATGACATTAGCATGGCTGAGCAGGCAGAGAGAGAGAGAGAGGGGAGCATATTGTCCAGCCCAGTTATAACTCAACCCCCCCTTTCCCCATCCCTCCCTCCCTTCCTCTCTCTCTCTCTCATTTCAATTCAAGGGGCATTATTGGCATGGGAAACATGTGTTAACATTGCCAAAGCAAGTGAGGTAGACAATATACAAAAGTGAAATAAACAATAAAAATGAACAGTAAACATTACACATACAGAAGTTTCAAAACAAAGACATTACAATTGTCATATTACGTATATATACAGTGTTGAAACGATGTACAAATGGTTAGGGAAAATAAATAAGCATAAATATGGGTTGTATTTACAATGGTGTTTGTTCTTCACTGGTTGCCCTTTTCTCGTGGCAACAGGTCACAAATCTTGCTGCTGTGATGGCACACTGTGGTATTTCACCCAGTAGATATGGGAGTTTATCAAAATTGGGTTTGTTTTCAAATTCTTTGTGGATCTGTGTAATCTGAGGGAAATATGTGTCTCTAACAATATGGTCATACATTGGGCAGGAGGTTAGGAAGTGTAGCTCAGTTTCCACCTCATTTTGTGGTCAGTGTGCAGATACACGTAGCCTGTCTTCTCTTGAGAGCCATGTCTGCCTACGGCAGCCTTTCTCAATAGCAAGGCTATGCTCACTGAGTTTGTACATAGTCAAAGCTTTCCTTAAGTTTGTGTCAGTCACAGTGGTCAGGTATTCTGCCACTGTGTACTCTCTGTTTAGGGCCAAATAGCATTCTAGTTAGCTCTGTTTTTTGTTAATTCTTTCCAATGTGTCAAGTAATTATCTTTTTGTTTTCTCATAATTTGGTTGAGTCGAATTGTGCTGCTGTCCTGGGGCTCTGTGGGGTGTGTTTGTGTTTGTGAACAGAGCACACAGGACCAGCTTGCTTAGGGGACTCTTCTCCAGGTTCATCTCTCTGTAGGTGATGGCTTTGTTATGGAAGGTTTGGGAATCGCTTCCTTTAGGTGGTTGTAGAATTTAACTGCTCTTCTCTGGATTTTGATAATTAGTGGGTATTGGCCTAATTCTGCTCTGCATGCATTATTTGGTGTTCTACATTGTAAACGTAGGATATTTTTTTGCAGAATTCTGCATGCAGAGTCTCAAGTTGGTGTTTGTCCCATTTTGTGAAGTCTTGGTTGGTGAGCGAACCCCACACCTCACAACCATAAAGGGAAATGGGCTCTATGACTGATTCAATTATTTTTAGGGTTAGGGTATGTTGAATTTTAAGTTCCTTTTCATGGCATAGAATGCCCTTCTTGCCTTGTCTCTCAGATCGTTCACAGTTTTGTGGAAGTTACCTGTGGCGCTGATGTTTACGCCAAGGTATGTATAGTTTTTTGTGTGCTCTAGGGCAATGGTGTCTAGATGGGATTTGAATTTGTGGTCCTGGCGACTGGACCTTTTTTGGAACACCATTATTTTGGTCTTACTGAGATTTACTGTCAGGGCCCAGGTTTGACAGAATCTGTGCAGAAGATCTAGATACTGCTGTAGGCCCTCCTTGGTTGGTGACAGAAGCACCAGATTATCAGCAAACAGTAGATATTTGACTTCAGATTCTAGTAGGGTGAGGCCGGGTGCTGCAGACCTGTCTAGTGCCCGCGCCAGTTCGTTGATATATATGTTGAAGAGGGTGGGGCTTAATCTGCATCCCTGTCTCACCACACGGCCCTGTGGGAAGAAATGTGTGTGTTTTTTGCCTATTTTAACGGCACACTTGTTGTTTGTGTACTTGGATTTTATAATGTTGTATGTTTTACCCCCAACACCACTTTCCATCAATTTGTATAGCAGACCCTCATGCCAAATTGACTCGAAGGCTTTGCATGAGAAGACTTTGCTTTTGTTTTGTTTTATTTGGTTGTCAATTAGGATGTGCAGGGTGAATACATGGTCTGTTGTACAGTAATTTGGACATTTGCTCAGTACATTGTTTTCATTGAGGAAATGTACGAGTCTGCTGTTAATGATAATGCAGAGGGTTTTCCCAAGGTTACTGTTGACGCATATCCCACAGTAGTTATTGGGGTCAAATTTATCTCCACTTTTGTGGATTGGGGTGATCAGTCCTTGGTTCCAAATATTGGGGAACATGCCAGAGCTAAGGATGATGTTAAAGAGTTTTAGTATAGCCAATTGGAATTTGTTGTCTGTATATTTGAACATTTCATTAATTTAAGGAGGCTGCGAATTTTTGCAGCTTTTTGTTAAAAATCGCGCAAAATTTCAATGTCCTGCTACTCATGCCAGGAATATAGTATATGCATATGATTAGTATGTGTGGATAGAAAACACTCTGAAGTCTCTAAAACTGGTTAAATCATGTGTGAACGTGTGTAGGAGGCAAAATACCAAGGAAAACTGTTCACAAAAAACACAAAAAAAATATCCCTCCGCCAGTCTCTGTATTGTCTATGGCAAGGGAAAATAGATAGCGTGCAGTTTACAATGCCTACAGCTTCCACACGATGTCGCCAGTACTGGCATTTGAGTTGAAGTTTATCCTTGGTTAGATGAGGAATAGGCACTTCCTGTCTTCGGGTACACCAGAGGAAGTTATGAAAGGGAGAATATGGACCATGATTTCAAGACTTGCTGCTATCGAATACAGATCGCCCCGTGATCAATTTGATCGATTATTAACGTTTACTAATACCTAAAGTTGGATTACAAAAGTTGTTTGTCGTGTTTTGTCAAAGTTTATAGGCAACCTTTTTAATTTTAAAAAATGACGTTGCGTTTTTGAAAGCAGTTTTTTCCTGATCAGACAGGCTTCATAAATGGACGTTTTGGGTATACATGGACGGATTTAATCGAAAAAAAGACCCAATTGTGATGTTTATGGGACATATAGGGGTGCCAACAAAGAGGCTCGTCAAAGGTAATGAATGTTTTATATTTTATTTCTGCGTTTTGTGTAGCACCGGCTACGCTAATTATTCTGTTTACGTCCCCTTTGGGTATTTCGGGGGGTTGCATGCTATCAGATAATAGCTTCTCATGCTTTCGCCGAAAAGCATTTTAAAAATCTGACATGTTGGCTAGATTCACAACGAGTGTAGCTTTAATTGAGTACCCCGCATGTGTGTTTTAATGAAAGTTTGAGTTGTATCGAGTACTATTAGTTGTCACTCTGACATTTCCGCTGATGTTGATCCCTGTACAGGGACAGCAGCCATAAGAAGTTCATTAAGGATACCATCAACACCACAGGCCTTTTTGGGTTGGAGGGTTTTTATTTTGTCCTGTAGCTCATTCAAGGTAATTGTAGAATCCTGTGGGTTCTGGTAGTCTTTAATAGTTGATTCTAAGATCTGTATTTGATCCTGTATATGTTTTTGCTCTTTATTCTTTGTTATAGAGCCAAAAAGATTGGAGAAGTGGTTTACCCATACATCTCCATTTTGGATAGATAATTCTTCGTGTTGTTGTTTGTTTAGTGTTTTCCAATTTTCCCAGAAGTGGTTAGATTCTATGGATTCTTCAATTACTTCGAACTGATTTCTGATGTGCTGTTCCTCCTTTTTCCGTAGTGTATTTCTGTATTGTTTTAGTGATTCACCATAGTGAAAGCTTAGACTCAGGTTTTCTGGGTCACTATGTTTTTGGTTGGACAGGTTTCTCAATTTCTTTCTTAGATTTTTGCATTCTTCATCAAACCATTTGTCATTGTTGTTCATTTTCTTCGGTTTTCTATTTGAGATTTTCTGTCTGATAGGGGTGTCAGAGGGCTGACTGAACGCTCTGAGAGACTTTGGGTTGAGGTCAGTGATAAAGTAGTCTACAGTACTACTGCGAAGAGATGAGCTATAGGTGTACCGACTATAGGAGTCCCCTCGAAGCCTACCATTGACTATGTACATACCCAGCGTGCGACAGAGCTGCAGGAGTTGTGATCCGTTTTTGTTGGTTAAGTTGTTGTAGTTGTGCCTAGGGGGGCATATGTGGGAGGGAATGCTGTCACCTGCAGGCAGGTGTTTGTCCCCCTGTGTGCTGAGGGTGTCAGGTTCTTGCCCGGTTCTGACATTTAGGTTGCCACAGACTATTGCATGTCCCTGGGCCTGGAAATTATTGATTTCCCCCTCCAGGATGGAGAAGCTATCTTCATTAAAGTATGGGGATTGTAGTGGGGGGATATAGGTAGCACACAGGAGGACATTTTTCTCTGTTAAGATAATTTCCTTTTGAATTTCTAGCCAAATGTAAAATGTTCCTGTTTTGATTAATTTAATGGAGTGAGTTAGGTCTGCTCTATACCAAATTAGCATACCCCCTGAGTCCCTTCCCTGTTTCACACCTGGTAGTTTGGTGGATGGGACTACCAGCTCTCTGTAACCTAGAGGGCAACCAGTGGGCCAGTCTCCTCTATACCAGGTTTCTTGCAAGATGACAATGTCTGTATTACCGAAGTCCAGGTTCCTGCACTTTAGGGCAAAGGCAGATGACCCCAGGCCTTGGATATTCCAGGATGATATAGTGAAGGCTTTGTGTTCCATAAAGTGTCCAATGTGGTTGGTCATGGTTTGGCCTCAGGCCTTGGATATTCCAGGATGATATAGTGAAGGCTTTGTGTTCCATAAAGTGTCCAATGTGATAGGTTGTAGTTTGGCCTCAGGCCAGTAAGTGTGAGCAGAGCCAGCTGAGCATCTGCTACATGCCATTGGCTTGGGCTAGTGTAAGTGTGGGGGTTGGGCCTGTTTGCCCACTCACTACCTGGGCGTATGTGTCACTACTTGGGCTAGTGTAAGTGTGGGGGGTTTGGGGGGGGTCCCGCAGGTCTGGGAGGGTGTCTCGCTGGTCTGGGTGGGGTGTCTATTGATCTGTTCCTCCTGTGTGAAGTGTTTGGGCTGCGTTTGAGAGTGATGCCCTTTAGAGTTCGGGCAGTTGTGAGCCAGGAAAACATTTGGTTTTGAGGCAGTCACAGGACATACTTGCGTTTACCCACTGTATTGTGGCAGGGTGGAAGTCTTTTCGTGGCAGCAGGGTGGAGATAACCACTTGTGCTTTGGGGAAAGTAGAAGAAGCTTAATCAATCACTCCCTTCAGTGCTGTGGCCACTCTTTCCTGCTGTGCTCTCAGGTCGTTTGTGAATGTGTGTATTATTATGTGGCTAGGTGAAACTAGTTGGTCCTCAGACAGAAGGTCTAGGGCGCGCTGGGTGTTTGGACACCAGAGTTTAGACACACTGTGTTTGGGAGAAGAAGAAAAAAATATTATATATATTTCCCATTTGAGTCCATAAGGAGTACAATCTGTGTCTTGTGTATGTCCTCAGTGGGTGTGGGGAGGTTGTCAGAAGGGCTATCAGGGTGGCTGACAGGGTGGGGTGAGAGCCGCTGGGCTTGGGGTTCTTCATTTGTCTGTTCTGCTGTGATGTCGACACTATGGTAAATTCTGGTGTGGACTGTTCTGCTATGGTGTCGAGACTTTTGTCTGGTGCTGAGGTGGGCTGTTCTGCTGGCTTCTCTGTGGGGGGTGGCCAGCTCTCTAGTGGGTTGTTCTCTGTCACACGCCATCCCCCTCAACCTCTACTCCAGCAGTCTGATCCTCTCCTCTAGTGCTCTGTTCTGCTCCTGCTCCTGCTCTTTCTCCTGTTGAAGTTGTCTCACCACTGTCCAGAGTGCAGATATGTATCTCTCTCCACCTCCAGCTCTCCGGGTCTGGTTAACTTCTTGCGTCGAGCCAACCCGGATCCGGGATCATGACTACAGCCTCAAGCCCATTACCATAACGCACCGTTAACTATTCACGAAAATCGGAAATGAAATGAAATCAATATGCTAGCTCTCATGCTTAGCCTTTTGTTAACAACACTGTCATCTCATATTTTCAAAAATATGCTTCTCTACCATAGCAAAACTAGCATTTAGCATTTAGTGTTAGCATTTAGCGTTAGCATCACCAGGCAACATTTTCACAAAAACCAGCAAAAACATTCAATAAATCATTTACCTTTGAAGAACTTCGGATGTTTTCAATGAGGAGAGTTAGATAGCAAATGTTCAGTTTTCCTGAAAGATTATTTGTACAGGAGAAATCGGTCCGTTTTCTGTGTCATGTGGCTACCAAAACAAAACGAAAATTCAGTTATAAAAACGCCAAACTTTTTCCAAAATAACTCCATAATATCGACTGAAACATGGCAAACGTTGTTTAGAATCAATCCTCAAGGTGTTTTTCTACATATCTCTTCAATGATGTATCGTTCCTGGAAGTGTGCTTCTCCTTCTGTATCGCATGGTAAAATGAGTGCCACTTACAATTGCGCACCACTTTAGACAAAGGACACCGGACGGACCCCTGGCAAATGTAGTCTCTTATGGCCAATCTTCCAATGATATGCCTACAAATACGTCACAATGCTGCAGACATCTTGGACGAACGGCAGAGGGCATAAGCTCGTTCACAGCACATTCACGGCCATATAAGGAGACGATAGTAAAACAGAGCTTCAGAAATTCAGCTCATTTCCTGTTTGAGGTTACATCTTGGTTTCGCCTGTAGCATCATTTCTGGGGCACTCACAGATAATATCTT
>NC_060186.1:61162065-61170460 GCF_021184085.1 Oncorhynchus gorbuscha
TTTTGACCTTTTGTTTTCCCTTGATCCCCATTATTATTTGCACCTGTGCCTCGTTTCCCTTGATTGTATTTAAACCCTTTGTTTTCCTCAGTTCTGTGCTCTGTGTTTGTATGTTAGCACCCAGCCCTAGTACTCTGTGTACTCTTGTTGATCCCGGTGGACTCTCTTGAGGAATTCTGTCTTTTGTTCTTGTTTATTTGTTTTTTGAGTATCTTTTGAGGCATTTTGTGCTTTACCTTCCACCTTGTGGATTTAACTTTTTGTCTTGGAGGATTACCTTTGTTCTTATGGAATTCCTTTTGAGGTTGTGGAGTTACATGTTTTCCTGAAGAACTTCACTTTTTACTCCATTAAATACACCGTCTCAAGTACTACTGTGTCTGCCTCATCTTCTGGGTTCTGCCGACTATTCGTGGCTCAGTTGGTTAAGTGACTGTTTCTCACTCCGGAGACCCGGGTTCGTAACCGGGTCCTGACACTTTCAAATTCAAATGTAAATTTAATCTACTTTATTGACATGAAAAGTAAAACACTTCCATTGTCAAAGTAACATAAAAATGATGGTCCAATACAGGAATATACTAGACTGTTATACAATACAATAGAATATACAGGAATATACTAGACTGTTATACAATAGAATATACAGGAATATATGAGACTGTTATACAATACAATAGAATATACAGGAATATACGAGACTGTTATACAATAGAATATACAGGAATATATGAGACTGTTATACAATACAATAGAATATACAGGAATATACGAGACTGTTATACAATAGAATATACTAGACTGTGATACAATACAATAGAATATACAGGAATATACGAGACTGTTATACAATACAATAGAATATACAGGAATATACTAGACTGTTATACAATACAATAGAATATACAGGAATATGCGAGACTGTTATACAATACAATAGAATATACTAGACTGTTATACAATACAATAGAATATACAGGAATATACGAGACTGTTATACAATACAATAGAATTACAGGAATATACTAGACTGTTATACAATAGAATATACAGGAATATACTAGACAGTTATACAATACAATAGAATATACAGGAATATACTGGACAGTTATACAATACAATAGAATATTGAATATATACTAGACTGTTATACAATATAGTATACAGGAATATACTAGACTGTTATACAATACAATAGAATATACAGGAATATATGAGACTGTTATACAATACAATAGAATATACAGGAATATGCGAGACTGTTATACAATAGAATATACTAGACTGTTATACAATACAATAGAATATACAGGAATATACGAGACTGTTATACAATAGAATATACTAGACTGTTATACAATACAATATAGTATACAGGAATATACTAGACTGTTATACAATACAATAGAATATACAGGAATATACTAGACAGTTATACAATACAATAGAATATACAGGAATATACTAGACAGTTATACAATACAATAGAATATACTAGACTGTTATACAATACAATATAGTATACAGGAATATACTAGACTGTTATACAATACAATAGAATATACAGGAATATACTAGACTGTTAGTAATAAGGAAATAATAATGATATTTTTAATAGTTTTACAACAAATAATGAGAATGAGAACAATAACACTACAATTAATATCTCTCTTTCACACACACACACACACACACACACACACACACACACACACACACACACACACACACACACACACACACACACACACACACACACACACACACACACACACACACACACACACACACACACACACACACACACATTATTTTTGTCTATCCTCATGGGGACATAAAATTAATTTACATTAATCCTTGTGGGGACCTAAAATAACATCCTATTTTGCCCAAACCTAACACTTTCTGTAACCCGTAACCCTAAACCTAACTCCTAACCACTAACTCCTTAGACTAACCCTAAACCTAACCGCTAACCCTAAACCTAACTCCTAACCACTAACCCCGTACACTAACCCTAAACCTAACTCCTAACCACTAACCCCGTACACTAACCCTAAACCTAACCACTAACCCCTTACACTAACCCTACACCTAACTCCTAACCACTAACCCCGTATACTAACCCTAAACCTAACTCCTAACCACTAACCCTAAACCTAACTCCTAACCACTAACTCCTTAGACTAACCCTAAACCTAACTCCTAACCACTAACCCCGTACACTAACCCTAAACCTAACCACTAACCCCTTACACTAACCCTAAACCTAACTCCTAACCACTAACCCCATACACTAACCCTAAACCTAACTCCTAACCACTAACCCTAAAACTAACTCCTAACCACTACCCCTTACACTAACCCTAAACATAACTCCTAACCACTAAACCCTTACACTAACCCTAAACATAACTCCTAACCACTAACCCTAAACATAACTCCTAACCACTAACCCCTTACACTAACCCTAAACCTAACTCCTAACCACTAACCCCTTACACTAACCCTAAACCTAATTCCTAACCACTAGCCCCTTACACTAACCCTAAACATAACTCCTAACCACTAACCCCTTACACTAACCCTAACTCCTAACCACTAACCCTAAATCCTAAGCTTAAAATTGTCCTCATGTGGACGTGGTAAATGTCCCCACGAGGGATGATTGTCCTTGTTTTACTGTGGACCTTTGGGGATTTTAGGTCCCTACAAGGATAGAGGAACCAACCAACCAACACACACACACACACACACACACACACACACACACACACACACACACACACACACACACACACACACACACACACACACACACACACACACACACACACATTCATTGAAAGGGCGAGTAGCATGGCATTATCTCACCTTGTAATATAAGCCTGACTTCTGTGTTCTAGCTCCTCTGCTCTGTCCTGTAGGTGAGAGTTGATGGAACTAAAGAGCCTAGTCCAAACCATGAAAAACAACCCCAGACCATTATTCCACCTCCACCAAACTTGACAGTTGGCAGTATGCATTCGGCAGGCAGTGCTCTCCTGTCATCTGCCAAACCCAGATTTGTCCGTCGGATTCATCACTTCACTGCTCTAGAGTCCAATGGCAGCGAGCTTTACACCAATCCAGCCGATGCTTGGCATTGTGCATGGTGATCTTAGGCTTGTGTGCGGCTGCTTGGCCATGGAAACCCTTTTCATGAAGTTCCCGATGAACAGTTCTTGAGGTTGCACGGTAGTGAGTGTTGTAACCGAGGACGGACCATTTTAATGCGCTACGCACTTCAGCACTCAGCAGTCCTGTTCTGTGAGCTTGTGTGGCCTACCACTTCGCGGCTGAGCCGTTGTTGCTCCTAGATGTTTACACTTCACAATAACTGAACTTACAGTTGACCGGGGCAGCTTTAGCAGGGCAGAAATGTGACGAACTGACTTGATGGAAAGGTGGCGGTGCCACGTTGAAATTCATTGAGCTCTTCTGTAAGGCCATTTTTTTAAAAGTAATATTTATTTAACTAGGCAAGTTAGTTAAGAAAAAATTCTTATTTACAATGGCGGCCTACCAAAAGGCAAAAGGCCTCCTGCAGGGACAGGGGCTTGGATTTAAATAAATAAATACAATATAAATATAGGACACAACACACATCACAACAAGAGAGACAACACAACACTACATAAAGAGAGACCTAAGACAAGAACATAGCAATGCAGCAACACATGACAACACAGAATGGTATCAATACAACATGACAACATGGTAGCAAGACAACATGATAGCAGCATAAAACATGGTACAAACATTATTGGGTAAAGTAGACAGCACAAAGGGCAAGAAGGTAGAGACAACAATACATCACACATATCAGCCACAACTGTCAGTAAGAGTGTCCATGATTGAGTCTTTGAATGAAGAGATTGAGATAAAACTGTCCAGATTGAGTGTTTGTTGCAGCTCGTTCCAGTCGCTTTTTGCAGCGAACTGCAAAGAGGAGCGACCCAGGGATGTGTGCGCTTTGGGGACCTTCAACAGAATGTGACTGGTTGAACTGGTGTTGTATGTGGAGGATGAGGGCTGCAGTAGGTATCTCAGATAGGGGGGAGTGAGGCCTAAGAGAGTTTTATAAATAAGTTTCAACCAGTAGGTCTTGCAACAGGTATATAGAGATGACCAGTTTACAGAGGAGTATAGAGTGCAGTGATGTGTCCTATAAGGAGCATTGGTGGAAAATCTGATGGCCGAATGGTAAAGAACATCTAGCCGCTCGAGAGCACCCTTACCTGCTGATCTATAAATGACGTAATCTAGCATGGGTAAAATGGTCATCTGAATCAGGGTTAGTCTGGCAGCTGGGGTGAAAGAGGAGTGATTACGACAGAGGAAACCAAGTCTAGATTTAACTTCAGCCTGCAGCTTTGATATGTGCTGAGAGAAGGACAACATACCGTCTAGTCATACTCCCAAGTACTTGTATGAGGTGACTACCGCAAGCTCTAAACCCTCAGAGGTAGTAATCACACATGTGGGAAGAGGGGCATCCTTCTTACCAAACCACATGATCTTTGTTTTGGAGGTGTTCAGAACAAGGTTAAGGGTAAAGAAAGCTTGTTGGACACTAAGAAAGATTTGTTGTAGAGCATTTAATACACAATCTGGGGAGGGGCCAGATGAGTATACTGTATCATCTGCATATAAATGGATGAGAGAGCTTTTGGTCATGACTTTTGGTCTTGTAGTGTATCTTATTTGTCACGCGCGTACAGCACACAGATAGTCTGTCAGACAGCGCGAGAGCTGCTGCTACCGCATCTCAAAAAGCAAATGCAAAGGCAACTGAAGGCAGGGTTCATCAGTGTGTCACACACCACTTTGCAGTGAGCTGGAGGCAGTATGCTTTTTGAAAACATATATTTAATTGTTTTAAACCTGAATGTTTTAATACATATTATGAGGCATGTCTTACCTTGCTTCAAAATAGCCAAAATCAGACCATGTCCGTGGAGGCAATTATTTTATATCAACTTTCTTTCATTGTCCAGTAGCCAAAGGCACAATCCTAGTCATATTATCAACCCATGCTACTTGTTACATGTTCAGATCTCCCTCTTTTTACAGTTCTAGCAGATATTTAGTTCTCTGTCACATGAAACCGCATGTGAAACTGCATGCAACATGAAACTGCATGTGAAACTGCATGCAACATGAAACTGCATGTGAAACTGCATGCAACATGAAACTGCATGTGAAACTGCATGCAACATGAAACTGCATGTGAAACTGCATGCAACATGAAACTGCATGTGAAACTGCATGCAACATGAAACTGCATGTGAAACTGCATGCAACATGAAACTGCATGTGAAACTGTATGCAACATGAAACTGCATGTGAAACTGCATGCAACATGAAACTGCATGTGCGATGCCCTTTTTACAACAGTGTTGTCCCGCTAATTGCATCACGGAAAGAACATTCACACGTAGCCTACTGCCTTGTGTGCATTGCTGTGTTTATAATGTGAATAAATAACAGTTTATCAACATTTTAAATTGAACGTTTTGATCTGTAGCATCAGACTAATGGCTTTTTAAAGTTTATTTCATGTATCCTAGGCCTACTGGTTGTATGAAATTGGGATCTATCGTCCCACAACTGTCCCAGAGTCAGTTTGGAATAGGCTATTTATTTCTCAGCAAGCTGATTAATAGAATAGGTAGACTAAACTTCTCTACTATAGTGGATTGACATAGGCTAGTGATTTTTCTGTCCGTTACTCATCTTCATGGCTGAGGAAAAGTACATGTGGACAGTTATTCTAACGTGGTCGAAGTGCACATCAGAATTTGCTAAAAAGGACAGCACATCGTTGCATCCTTGACTAGCATGTTCTGTTCATATGAATGACCATAATCTAAATGTGATTTCTGTCATTCTGAACAACATGGGTGGACGCCCTAATGCATAAGGGTCCGGGAAAGTTCTCAAATGTCCTGTAAATTAAAATGCTTCCGGTCCAATGTCCTGTAAATTAAAATGCTTCCGGTCAAATGTCCTGTAAATTAAAATGCTTCCGGTCAAATGTCCTGTAAATTAAAATGCTTCCGGTCAAATGTCCTGTAAATTAAAATGCTTCCGGTCAAATGTCTGCCACACATTTTCCTAACTGAAACCCTGGTGTGTGACTGTGTTGTGGCTGTGTTGGGAATGTGTGTGTGTTAGGGTTAATTATGTGTGTGTCATTCAGATTGGAGTAAGGTAGAGTGGTTGTATGTAGGTAAGCTATGTAAAGAGAGGCAGGATGAAGGGTATAACTAGGTCAGGTGTAGAGAAGGGAGAGAAAGGATACTACTAGGATACAGCATCACTGCTGGGGCGGGAGTGGAGGGGAAATGTGTTCTAGCCAGGTGCATAAACATCTTTACAGGATTACACACACACACACACACACACACACACACACACACACACACACACACACACACACACACACACACACACACACACACACACACACACACACACACACACACACACACACACACACACACACACACACACACACACGCACACAAACAGACAAAACACACACATACACACACACAAAACACACACACATACACACACACACACAAAACACACACAAAACAAACGCACACACACACACAAAACACACATACACACACACACGACACTGACAGCCTACACCTTATAAGGTCGTCCTTCAGACTGCCCTTAAGGCCTTATTTCTCCTCCTCCAGACAATCTCTGCCCTCCAGCCTGACGACAACCTAATTCATCCCTGCTCAGGCCTGACCAGACAACCTAATGGCCCTGCTATCAGCCTGACCAGACAACCTAATGGTCTGCTATCAGCTGTCCTGCAATCAGCTGACCACCCTAATTGATCAGCCTGACCAGACAACCTAATGGCCCTGCATCAGCCTTCATCAACCTTCTCTGCTATCAGTGACCAGACAACCTAATGGCCCTGCTATCAGCCTGACCAGACAACCTAATGGCCCTGCTATCAGCCTGACCAGACAACCTAATGGTCCTGCAATCAGCCTGACCAGACAACCTAATGGCCCTGCTATCAGCCTGACCAGACAACCTAATGGCCCTGCTATCAGCCTGACCAGACAACCTAATGGCCCTGCTATCAGCCTGACCAGACAACCTGACCAGCAACTGACTATCAGCCTGACCAGACAACCTAATGGCCCTGCTATCAGCCTGACCAGACAACCTAATGGCCCTGCTATCAGCCTGACCAGACAACCTAATGGCCCTGCTATCAGCCTGACCAGACAACCTAATGGCCCTGCTATCAGCCTGACCAGACAACCTAATGGCCCTGCTATCAGCCTGACCAGACAACCTAATGGCCCTGCTATCAGCCTGACCAGACAACCTAATGGCCCTGCAATCAGCCTGACCAGACAACCTAATGGCCCTGCTATCAGCCTGACCAGACAACCTAATGGCCATGCTATCAGCCTGACCAGACAACCTAATGGCCCTGCTATCAGCCTGACCAGACAACCTAATGGCCCTGCTATCAGCCTGACCAACCTAATGGCCCTGCAATAAATGGCCTGCTATCAGCCTGACCAGACAACCTAATGGCCCTGCTATCAGCCTGACCAGACAACCTAATGGCCCTGCTATCAGCCTGACCAGACAACCTAATGGCCCTGCAATCAGCCTGACCAGACAACCTAATGGTCCTGCAATCAGCCTGACCAGACAACCTTAATGGCCCTGCTATCAGCCTGACCAGACAACCTTAATTGCCCTGCTATTAGGCTGACCAGACAACCTTAATGGTCCTGCAATCAGCCTGACCAGACAACCTAATGGCCCTGCTATCAGCCTGACCATACAACCTTAATGGCCCTGCTATTAGCCTGACCAGACAACCTTAATGGCCCTGCTATTAGGCTGACCAGACAACCTTAATGGCCCTGCTATCAGCCTGACCAGACAACCTAATGGCCCTGCAATAAGCCTGACCAGACAACCTAATGGCCCTGCTATCAGCCTGACCATACAACCTAATGGCCATGCTATCAGCCTGACCAGACAACCTAATGGCCCTGCTATCAGCCTGACCAGACAACCTAATGGCCCTGCTATCAGCCTGACCAGACAACCTAATGGTCCTGCAATCAGCCTGACCAGACAACCTAATGGCCCTGCTATCAGCCTGACCAGACAACCTAATGGTCCTGCTATCAGCCTGACCAGACAACCTAATGGCCCTGCAATAAGCCTGACCAGACAACCTAATGGCCCTGCAATAAGCCTGACCAGACAACCTAATGGGCCTGCTATCAGCCTGACCATACAACCTTAATGGCCCTGCTATTAGCCTGACCAGACAACCTAATGGCCC
>NC_060186.1:61170560-61193060 GCF_021184085.1 Oncorhynchus gorbuscha
CTGTTTTGGGATTACCCTGTACAATTACTGTTCCGGACTTATAGATATTTATATTACTTGACTCAGAGTCCTTGTTATCAAGTATTCTGAGTTTCCACCCCTCGTTAATCCCCGCTCTCGTAACAAAGGGGTAGTGTGCTAATATAGCACTGTGCCATGCCAGGGGATGGTTTGTGTGGAAGATAAGGTTGCTGATGTTCCCATTTTTGTAATAGTCAGCAAAAAGTCTCTTGATTTTCCATAAGGAGCTTCATTTTGTAATCTTTTCTTGTCTTATCATTCTTTACATGCACAGGGTACTGTATTTTAATTACCTCTGAACAGCGGGAGGGAGCCTCTAAGGCCTCTCCATTTGGTTGGGGTAGACTGTGTGACTCTCCTGCCATTGTTGGGCTAATGGGCTTTTACACCTCTCACTTGACACGTCAATGCTAGTTGAAGCTGTATCAAGCTTGGCAGAATTATGTTAGAATTCAGTCCTTATAAAGTAATGTTGTGCATTTTTCTTCTTGGCTTTTGGCTTTTAATATATAGTTTCAGACTAAACATTACTCACTCAGTTCCAGGTTGGATGGTGTTTTCAGGTTTCTGTTGTTTTCCAGAGAATTTGCTGTATAGAGAAAAATGCTGAAAAAAATGCTGAAAAATGCAGGAGCATTCTCTCTCTCTCTATTCTCTCTCTCTCTCTCTCTCTCTCTCTCTCTCTCTCTCTCTCTCTCTCTCTCTCTCTCTCTCTCTCTCTCTCTCTCACACTTAGTTTTTCTAAGGTTTTGATCAGTAACCATGGTCAAATATTTAGCCACGGTGTACTGTCGATTTAGGGCCATATAGCACTGCATTTTGCTTTGTGTTTGTGTTTGTGTTTCCCAATAAGCAATATAGTTTTGTTTTGACTGTGTTGTAATTTGGTTTATCCTGATTGATTGGATGTTCTGGTCCTGAGGCTTCAGTGCGTTAGTAGAACAGGTTTGTGAACTCAGCCCCAGGACCAGCTGGATGAGGGGACTATTTTCTTTGCTAAGCTCTTGGCATTGCAGGGCTTAATAATGATATGAGAGGAGGTCACTGTATTTGAGATGTTTCCAAAACTTAATTGCTATTTTTTGAGTTTTTATTATTAGTGGATATTGGCCTAATTCTGCCCTGCATGCATTGTTTTACAGAACTCTGCATGCAGGGTTTCAATGGAGTGTTTGTCCCATTTGATGAAATCTTGTTTTGCAAGTGGACCCCACACCTCGCTGCCATAAAGTGCAATTAGTTCAATGACATATTCAATTAGTTTTAGCCAAATTGTAATAGGTATTTCAATTTTAATTAGCTTTTTAATGGCGTAGAATGCCCTGCGTGCTTTCTCTCTCAGCTCATTCACTGCCTCATTAAGGTGTCCAGTTGAGCTTATTTTTAAACCTAAGTAATTGTAGTGTATACAGTACTCTATATATTTTGTACCAATAGACCACTTTGGTCTAATTCCCTGAGATCTGGATCTTCTCTGGAAAATCATTATTTTAGTCTTTTTGGGGTTTACTGCCAGGGCCCAGGTCTGGCAGTACTGCTCTAGCAGGTCCAGGCTCTGCTGTAGGCCATGTGCTGTGGGTGACAGCAGACATAGGTCATATGCGAAGAGTAGGCATTTAACTTCTGAATTGTGGAAACTAATACAAGGGGCTGAGGATTTTTCTAGAATAGTGGCCAATTTGTTAATGTAAATATTGAAGAGTGCAGGGCTCAGATTGCAACCCTGGCTAAGGCCCCGCCCCTGGTTAAAGAATTCTGTTCTTTTCTTACCAATTTTAATGCTGCACTTATTGCCAGTATACATAGATTTTATTATGTCGGAAGTTTTACCCCCTACACCACTTTCAATAACTTTGTAGAGCAGTCCTGTGTGCCAAATAGAATCAAATGCTTTTTGGAAGTCGATAAAGTGTATATTTTGGTATTATTTTGGTGGACATGTTTATCTATCAGGGTGTGTACGGTGTAAATATGATCAGTTGTGCGATGTTTTGGTATACATCCAATTTGGCTTTTACTCAAGACATTGTGCTTATTAAGGAAGTTTAGAACTCTTACATTTATAATACTACAGAAAACCTTCCCCAGGTTACTGCTCACACAAATGCCTCTGTAATTGTGAGGGTCAAATTTGTCTCCGTTCTTAAAGATTGGGGTTATGAGTCCTTGATTCCAGATGTCAGGGAAATAACCTACACTCAGGATCAAATTAATCAGTTTTAATATAGCCAATTGATTTTGTTTTAATATTGCCAATTGAAACTACTCTCTCTCTCTCTCTCTCTCTCTCTCTCTCTCTCTCTCTCTCTCTCTCTCTTACACACTCTCTCTTACACACTCTCTCTCTTACTCTCTTACACACTCTCTCTCTCTTACACTCTCTCTCTCTCTTACACACTCTCTTTCTCTCTCACTCTCTCTCACACTCTCTCTTTCTCTCTCTCTCTCTCTCTCTCTCTCTCTCTCTCTCTCAAATTCAAATTAAGCTGCTTTATTGGCATGAAAATCATTGTGTCATTATTGCCAAAGCAACAATGTATACAATATACATTGTAATAAAATTATAAACGATAACAAATAACAATATAAAATGGTAGTAAATAATAATACAAAATTAAATACTAAAATGGTAACATTCAATAGTAGAAATGTAATAAATATAAAAATCTAAATATGGGAAAATGAAACTATAACTAACTTATAACTAAATAACAGTCATCTTCACCATTATATCAGTACTACAACTACCATCATCAATACCACTACTAACACCACCATTAAACTGTTATCATTACCATTACTACCCATATTACTACTACAACTACCATCATCATTACTGCTACAACTACGACGACTACCATCATCACCACCACTACTACTACAACTACCATCATCACCACCACTACTACTACAACTACCATCATCATTACCACTACTACTATTACAACTACCATCATCATTACTACTACTACTACAACTACCATCATCATTACCACTACTACTATTACAACTACCATCATCATTACCACTACTACTACAACTACCATCATCATTACCACTACTACTACTACAACTACCATCATCATCACCACCACTACTACTACTACAACTACCATCATCATTACCACTACTACTATTACAACTACCATCATCATTACTACTACTACTACTACAACTACCATCATCATTACCACTACTACTATTACAACTACCATCATCATTACCACTACTACTACTACTACAACTACCATCATCATTACCACTACTACTACTACTACAACTACCATCATCATTACCACTACTACTACTACAACTACCATCATCATTACCACTACTACTATTACAACTACCATCATCATTACCACTACTACTACTACTACAACTACCATCATCATTACCACTACTACTACTACAACTACCATCATCATTACCACTACTACTACTACTACAACTACCAACATCATTACCACTACTACTACTACAACTACCATCATCATTACCACTACTACTATTACAACTACCATCATCATTACCACTACTACTACTACTACAACTACCATCATCATTACCACTACTACTATTACAACTACCATCATTTACATTTACATTTAAGTCATTTAGCAGACGCTCTTATCCAGAGCGACTTACAAATTGGTGCATTCACCTTATGACATCCAGTGGAACAGTCACTTTACAATAGTGCATCTAAATCTTAAAGGGGGGGTGAGAGGGATTACTTATCCTATCCTAGGTATTCCTTAAAGAGGTGGGGTTTCAGGTGTCTCCGGAAGGTGGTGATTGACTCCGCTGTCCTGGCGTCGTGAGGGAGTTTGTTCCACCACCACCACTAAACTGCTATCATTACCATAACTACCCACATTACCACTACTACTACTACAACTACCATCATCATTACCACTACTACTACTACAACTACCATCATCACCACCACTACTACTACTACTACCACCACCACCACTAAACTGCTATCATTACCATAACTACCCACATTACTACTACTACTACTACAACTTCCATCATCACCACCACTACTACTACAACTACCATCATCATTACTACTACTACTACTACAACTACCAACCTCATTACCACTACTAGTACTACCACCACCACTAAACTGTTATCATTACCATAACTACCCATATTACTACTACTACAACTACCATCATCATTTCTACTACTACTACTACAACTACCATCATCATTACTACTACTACTACTACTACTACTACAACTACTATCATTATTACTACTACTACTACAACTACCATCATCACCACTACTACAACTACCATCATCATTACTACTACTACAACTACCATCATCATTACCACCACTACTACTACAACTACCATCATCACCACCACTACTACTACAACTACCATCATCATTACTACTACTACAACTACCATCATCACTACCACTACAACTACCATCATCATTACTACTACTACAGCTACCATCATCATTACTACTACAACTAAAATCATCATTACCACTACAACTACCATCATCACCACCACCACTACTACTACAACTACCATCACCATTACTACTACTACTACTACAACTACCATCATCATTACTACTACTACTACTATAGCTACCATCATCATTACTACTACTACAACTATCATCATTATTACTACTACTACAACTACCATCATCACTACCACTACTACTACTACCACCACCACCACTAAACTGCTATCATTACCATAACTACCCACATTACTACTACTACTACTACAACTTCCATCATCACCACCACTACTACTACAACTACCATCATCATTACCACTATTACAACTACCATCGTCACCACTACTACAACTACCATCATCATTACTACTACTACAACTACCATCATCATTACCACCACTACTACTACAACTACCATCATCACCACCACTACTAATACAACTACCATCATAATTACTACTATTACACCAACCTCATCATTACTACTACTACTACCATCATCATTACCACTACTACTACTACTACTACTACTATTATAACTACCATCATCATTACCACTACTACTATTATAACTACCACCATCATTACCACTACTACTACAACTACTATTATAACTACCACCATCATTACTACTACTACTACTACTACAACTACCATCATTATTACCACTACTACTACTACAACTACCATCACCACCACTACTACTACAACAACTACCATCATCATTACCACTACAACTACCATCGACATTACTACTACAACTACCATCATCATTACCACTACTACAACTACCATCATCACCACCACTACTACTACTACAACTACCATCATCATTACCACTACTACAACTACCATCATCACCACCACTACTACAACTACCATCATCACTACTATTACTACAACTACCATCATCATTACCACTACTACTACTACTACAACTACCATCATCATTACCACGACTACTAATACAACTACCATCATCATTACTACTACTACTACTACAACTACTATCATCATTACCACTACTACTACTACAACTGCCATCATCATTACCACTACTACAACTACCATCATCACCACTACTACAACTACCATTATCATTACTACTACTACTACAACTACAACTACCATAATCTTTACTACTTCTACTACAACTACCATCGTCATTACCACTACAACTACCATCATCACCACTACTACAACTACCATCATCATTACCACTACTACAACTACCATCATCACTACTATTACTACAACTACCATCATCATTACCACCACTACTACTACAACTACCATCATCACCACCACTACTACTACAACTACCATCATCATTACTACAACTACCATCATCACTACCACTACAACTACCATCATCATTACTACTACTACAGCTACCATCATCATTACTACTACAACTAAAATCATCATTACCACTACAACTACCATCATCACCACCACCACTACTACTACAACTACCATCACCATTACTACTACTACTACTACAACTACCATCATCATTACTACTACTACTACTATAGCTACCATCATCATTACTACTACTACAACTATCATCATTATTACTACTACTACAACTACCATCATCACTACCACTACTACTACTACCACCACCACCACTAAACTGCTATCATTACCATAACTACCCACATTACTACTACTACTACTACAACTTCCATCATCACCACCACTACTACTACAACTACCATCATCATTACCACTATTACAACTACCATCGTCACCACTACTACAACTACCATCATCATTACTACTACTACAACTACCATCATCATTACCACCACTACTACTACAACTACCATCATCACCACCACTACTAATACAACTACCATCATAATTACTACTATTACACCAACCTCATCATTACTACTACTACTACCATCATCATTACCACTACTACTACTACTACTACTACTATTATAACTACCATCATCATTACCACTACTACTATTATAACTACCACCATCATTACCACTACTACTACAACTACTATTATAACTACCACCATCATTACTACTACTACTACTACTACAACTACCATCATTATTACCACTACTACTACTACAACTACCATCACCACCACTACTACTACAACAACTACCATCATCATTACCACTACAACTACCATCGACATTACTACTACAACTACCATCATCATTACCACTACTACAACTACCATCATCACCACCACTACTACTACTACAACTACCATCATCATTACCACTACTACAACTACCATCATCACCACCACTACTACAACTACCATCATCACTACTATTACTACAACTACCATCATCATTACCACTACTACTACTACTACAACTACCATCATCATTACCACGACTACTAATACAACTACCATCATCATTACTACTACTACTACTACAACTACTATCATCATTACCACTACTACTACTACAACTGCCATCATCATTACCACTACTACAACTACCATCATCACCACTACTACAACTACCATTATCATTACTACTACTACTACAACTACAACTACCATAATCTTTACTACTTCTACTACAACTACCATCGTCATTACCACTACAACTACCATCATCACCACTACTACAACTACCATCATCATTACCACTACTACAACTACCATCATCACTACTATTACTACAACTACCATCATCATTACCACTACTACAACTACCATCATCACTACTATTACTACAACTACCATCATCATTACCACTACTACAACTACCATCATCACTACTATTACTACAACTACCATCATCATTACCACTACTACTACTACTACAACTACCATCATCATTACCACGACTACTAATACAACTACCATCATCATTACTACTACTACTACAACTACCATCATCATTACTACTACTACTACTACAACTACCATCATAAGTACCACTACTAATACTACAACTACCATCATCATTACCACTACTCCAACTACCATCATTACAACTTCCATCATCACCACCACTACTACTACTACAACTACCATCATAATTACCACTACTACTACAACTACCGTCATCATTACTACTACTACAACTACAACTACCATCATCATTACTACAACTACAACTACCATCATCACCACCATTACTACTACTACAACTACCATCATCATTACTACTACTACTACTACAGCTACCATCATCATTACTACTACTACAACTACAACTACCATCATCATTACCACTACTACTACTACAGCTACCATCATCATTACCACTACTACTACAACTACCATCATCATTACTACTACTACTACTACAACTACCATCATCACCACTACTACTACAACTACCATCATCACCACCATTACTACTACTACAGCTACCATCATCATTACTACTACTATAACTACAACTACCATCATCATTACCACTACTACTACTACAGCTACCATCATCATTACCACTACTATTACCACTACTATTTGGAATGATAAACAACAATAATAATAGTAATAACAATAGTAATAACAATAGTAACAATAAGTAAGTTACTGCTTACTATGCAGGTGTTATTATTCAGTGTCCCTCAGGGCAAGGCAGGCAAATACATATTTGGCTACAAGAGGAGCCATTGCTCCTTCGCACATGAGTATTTTTAGTTTTTCCTCTGGGTTTAATAAATTCAAATTTGGAATAAATGTCTGTGAATAATGAATCTCTTTGTGAGGAATATTTATCACAGTAAAGGAGAAGGTGCATCTCTGTCTCTACCTCCCTTGTCGTGCAGTGACCACATACACGCTCCTCTTTGGGTAGCCATGTCTTTTTATGTCTGCCGGTTTCTATTGGCAATCGGTGGTCACTCAGCCTGTACTTGGTAAGGATCTGTCTCTGCTTCTCTCTCTCTTACACACACACTCTCTTTCTCTCTCTCTTACACACTCTCACTCTTACACACACTCTCTCTCTCTCTTACACACTCTCTCTCTCTCTCTTACACACACACTCTCTTTCTCTCTCTCTTACACACTCTCTCTCTTACACACACTCTCTTTCTCTCTCTCTTACACACTCTCACTCTTACACACACTCTCTTTCTCTCTCTCTTACACACTCTCTCTTTCTTGCACACACACTCTGTTTCTCCCTCTCTTACACACACACTCTCTTTCTCTCTCTCTTGCACACTCTCTCTCTCTTACACACACTCTCTTTCTCTCTCTCTTACACACTCTCTCTCTCTTACACACACTCTCTTTCTCTCTCTCTTACACACTCTCTCTCTCTCTCTCTTACACACACACTCTCTTTCTCTCTCTCTTGCACACTCTCTCTCTCTTACACACACTCTGTTTCTCCCTCTCTTACACACACACTCTCTCTCTAGCACACACACACTCTTTCTCTCTCTCTTACACACTCACTCTTACACACACTCTCTTTCTCTCTCTTACACACTCTCTCTCTTACACACACACTCTCTTTCTCTCTCTTACACACTCTCACTCTTACACACACTCTCTTTCTCTCTCTCTTACACACTCAATTCAATTCAATTCAAGGGCTTTATTGGCATGGGAAACATGTGTTAACATTGCCAAAGCAAGTGAGGTAGACAACATACAAAGTGAATATATAAAGTGAAAAACAACAAAAATTAACAGAAGTTTAAAAACAGTAAAGACATTACAAATGTCATATTATATATATATATATATATATATACAATGTACAAATAGTTAAAGGACACAAGATAAAATGAATAAGCACTCTCTCTCTCTTGCACACACACTGTTTCTCCCTCTCTTACACACACTCTCTCTCTCTTGCACACACACTCTCTTTCTCTCTCTCTTACACTCTCTCTCACACACGCTCTCTCTCTCTCTTGTACACACACTCTCTTTCTCTCTCTCTTGCTCTCTCTCTCTCTCTCTCTCTCTCTCTCTCTCTCTCTCTCTCTCTCTCTCTCTCTCTCTCTCTCTCTCTCTCTCTCTCACACACACTCTCTCTCTCTCTTATGCACTCTCTCTCTTACACACTCTCTCTCTCTCTCTTACACTCTCTTTCTCTCTCTCTTACACACACTTTCTCTCTCTCTTACACTCTCTCTCTCTCTCTTTCAAACAAACAACCTTCTTTGTTTACTGTGTTTACTCTTCACTCTCTGTGTATTTTCTTTGTTTTAGCACCATGCTCCCTCATTATCCCATGATAGCTGTTTTTAATGAAGCAGTCTTTAATGGTCTACTCTAACCACAGACAGCTGGTGAGGAGGGATAGTTGCTTAGAGAGATAAAAATAAAGAGTTTTTAGTTTTTTCTGTTGACGTGTCAATCAGGGAAGCCACTTGGGACTGAGTGGGAATTGAGGGGTACTGGTTTAAAACACTGCTTTCCCTAAGCCCATATACACACACATACGCACACATACGCACACACACAAACACACAAACACACACACACACACACACACGCACGCACGCACGCACGCACGCACGCACGCACACACACACACACACACACACACACACACACACACACACACACACACACACACACACACACACACACACACACACACACACACACACACACACACACACACACACACACACACACACACACACACACACACACACACACACACACATGTTATTCTATCCTCTTGGGGACCTAAAATAAATGTCCATCCTATTTTCCCTAATCCCTACCCTAAACCTTATTATTATTTTTATTTTTTCACCTTTATTTAACCAGGTAGGCCAGTTGAGAACAAGTTCTCATTTACAACTGCTACCTGGCCAAGATAAAGCAGAGCAGTGTGACAAAAACAACAACGCAGAGTTACGCATGGGATAGACAAACGTACATAACACAATAACACAATAGAAAAGTCTATATACAGTGTGTGCAAATGTAGTAAGATTCGGGAGGTAAGGCAATAAATAGGCCATAGCGGCAAAAAATTGCAGTTCGTTCCAGTCATTGGCAGCAGAGAACTGGAAGGAAAGGCGGCCAAAGGAGGTGTTGGCTTTGGGGACGACCAGTGCAATATACCTGCTGGAGCACGTGCTATGGGTGGGTGTTGCTATGGTGACCAGTGAGCTGAGATAAGGCAGGAGCTTTACCAAGCAAAGGCTTAGATGGATGACGTGAAGCCTGTGGGTTTGGCGATGGATATATAGTGAGGGCCAGCCAACAAGAGCATACAGGTCGCAGTGGTGGGTGGTATATGGGGCTTTGGTGACAAAACAGATGGCACTGTTATAGACTACATCCAATTTGCTGAGTAGAGTGTTGGAAGCTATTTTGTAAATGAGAACGGCGAAGTCAAGTATCGGTAGGATAGTCAGTTTTACGAGGGTATGTTTGGCAGCATGAGTAAAGAAGGCTTTTTTGCGAAATAGGAAGCCGATTCTATATTTAATGTTGGATTGGAGATGCTTAATGTGAGTCTGGAAGGAGAGTTTACAGTCTAACCAGACAACTAGGTATTTGTAGTTGTCCACATATTCTAAGTCGGAACCATCCAGAGTAGTGATGCTAGTCAGGCGGGCAGGTGCGGGCAGCGATTGGTTGAAGAGCATGCATTTACAGTGGGGCAAAAAAGTATTTAGTCAACCACCAATTGTGCAAGTTCTCCCACTTAAAAAGATGAGAGAGGCCTGTAATTGTCATCATAGGTACACTTCAACTATGACAGACAAAATGAGGGAATAAAATCCAGAAAATCACCTTGTAGGATTTTAAATGAATTTATTTGCAAATTATGGTGGAAAACAAGTATTTGGTCAATAACAAAAGTTTATCTCAATACTTTGTTGTATACCCTTTGTTGGAAATGACAGAGGTCAAACGTTTTATGTAAGTCTTCACAAGGTTTTCACACACTGTTGCTGGTATTTTGGCCCATTCCTCCATGCAGATCTCCTCTAGAGCAGTGATGTTTTGGGGCTGTTGCTGGGCAACACGGACTTTCAACTCCCACCAACGATTTTCTATGGGGTTGAGATCTGGAGACTGGCTAGGCCACTCCAGGACCTTGAAATGCTTCTTACAAAGCCACTCCTTCGTTGCCCGGGCGGTGTGTTTGGGATCATTGTCATGCTGAAAGACCCAGCCACGTTTCATCTTCAATGCCCTTGCTGATGGAAGGAGGTTTTCACTCAAACCATTCTCCCAATCTTCTTCTGGATCATCCAAATGCTCTCTAGCAAACTTCAGACGGGCCTGGACATGTACTGGCTTAAGCAGGGGGACACGTCTGGCACTGCAGCATTTGAGTCCCTGGCGGCGTAGTGTGTTACGGATGGTAGGCTTTGTTACTTTGGTCCCAGCTCTCTGCAGGTCATTCACTAGGTCCCCCCGTGTGGTTCTGGGATTTTTGCTCACCGTTCTTGTGATCATTTTGACCCCACAGGGTGAGATCTTGCGTGGAGCCCCAGAACGAGGGAGATTGTCAGTGGTCTTGTATGTCTTCCATTTCCTAATAATTGCTCCCACAGTTGATTTCTTCAAACCAAGCTGCTTACCTATTGCAGATTCAGTCTTCCCAGCCTGGTGCAGGTCTACAATTTTGTTTCTGGTGTCCTTTGACAGATCTTTAGTCTTGGCCATAGTTGAGTTTGGAGTGTGACTGTTTGAGGTTGTGGAAAGGTGTCTTTTATACTGATAACAAGTTCAAACAGGTGCCATTAATACAGGTAACATTTAACATACATTTAAGTCATTTAGCAGACGCTCTTATCCAGAGCGACTTACAAATTGGTGCATTCACCTTAACGAGTGGAGGACAGAGGAGCCTCTTAAATAAGAAGTTACAGGTCTGTGAGAGCCAGAAATCTTGCTTGTTTGTAGGTGACCAAATACTTATTTTCCACCATAATTTGCAAATAAATTCATTAAAAATCATACAATGTGATTTTCTGGATTTTTTTTCTCATTTTGTCTGTCATAGTTGAAGTGTACCTATGATGAAAATTACAGGCCTCTCTCATCTTTTTAAGTGGGAGGACTTGCACAATTGGTGGCTGACTAAATACTTTTTTGCCCCACTGTAGTTTGACTAGCATTTAAGAGCAGTTGCCATACAACACTCTCTCCGTGGCCTCAGACCAACTATCCATCGGCTTTCTATTTCGCAACAAAGCCGCCTTCACTCACGCCGCCAAAATTACCCTAGTAAAACTGACTATCCTACCGATCCTCGACTTCGGCGATGTCATCTACAAAATAGCTTCTAATACTCTACTCAGCAAACTGGATGGACTCTATCACAGTGCCATCCGTTTTGTTACCAAATCACCTTATACCACACACCACTGCAACCTGTATGCTCTAGTCAGCTGGCCCTTGCTACATATTCATCGCCAGACCCACTGGCTCCAGGTCATCTATAAGCCTATGCCAGGTAAAGCTCTGCCTTATCTTAGTTCACTGGTCACGATAACAACACCCACCCGTAGCACACGTTCCAGCAGGTATATCTCACTGATCATTCCCAAAGCCAACACCTCATTTGGCCGCCTTTCCTTCCAGTTCTCTGCTGCCAGTGACTGGAACGAATTGCAAAAATCGCTTAAGCTGGAGACTATATTTATTTACTTCTCTGCTCTTTTGCACCCCAGTATGCCACGCCCTGACTATAGTAAGCTGGTTTTTCTCTGTGTTGGTTGGGGCGTGATGGTGAGTTGGGTGGGTCATCTAGGTGCATTTGTATTTCTATGTTGGCCTGATATGGTTCCCAATCAGAGACAGCTGTTTATCGTTGTCTCTGTTTGGGGATCATATTTAGGTAGCCATTTTCCCCATGGTTAGTTGTGGGATCTTGTCTATGTTTAGTTGCCTGTCAGAACTAGTTGTATAGCTGAACATTTCGTTTGTTCGTTTTGTTGTTTTGGTTCGGTGTTCATTCATTAAAAGTAATAATGTACGCCTACCACGCTGCACCTTGGTCTCATCCTTATAACGAGCGTGACAGAAGATCCCACCACAAATGGACCAAGCAGCGTGGCCAGGAGGATTGGACTTGGGAGGTGCAAGCAACGCAAATCAACCATTCCAGTGTTTTACTTGCTATATTGTATTTACTTTGCCGCCATGGCCTTTTTTTGCCTTTACCTCCCTTATCTCACCTCACTTGCTCACATTGTATGTAGACTTAGTTTTCTACTGTATTATTGACTGTATGTTTGTTTTACTCCATGTGTAACTCTGTGTTGTTGTATGTGTCGAACTGCTTTGCTTTATCTTGGCCAGGTCGCAATTGTAA
This sequence comes from Oncorhynchus gorbuscha, assembly GCF_021184085.1. Classification (NCBI taxonomy): domain Eukaryota; kingdom Metazoa; phylum Chordata; class Actinopteri; order Salmoniformes; family Salmonidae; genus Oncorhynchus; species Oncorhynchus gorbuscha. The sequence goes on from NC_060186.1 coordinate 61,184,345, forward strand.
ATGAGAACTTGTTCTCAACTTGCCTGCCTGGTTAAATAAAGGTGAAATAAAAACGTTTTTGGCCATTTTGAGCCTGTAATCGAACCCACAAATGCTGATGCTCCAGATACTCAACTCGTCTAAAGAAGGCCAGTTTTATTGCTTCTTTAATCAGGACAACAGTTTTCAGTTATTTGCAGCTATGCAAATGGGTTTTCTAATGATCGACTCCTAAACCTAACTCCTAAGCCTAACTCTAATTGTAGCCCTAACCTCTAAGCTTAAAATAGCCATTGTCCTCATGTGAACGTGGGGAATGTCCCCACGGGGGAGTATTTTTCTTGTTTTACTATCCTTGTGAGGACCTTTGGGGATTTTAGGTCCCTACAAGGATAGAAGAACCAACCAACACACACACACACACGTGCGCGTACACACACACACTTGGATGCTCACATAATGACACACATACACAGTTGCACAGTCAGTGACACAAACATACAAGCAGCACATTGTGCTGTAGCAGATTTCTGGGTGACATGCACACGACAAAGACATGCTGTGCTAGATATGTCTGTCTGTGTGTTTCTGTGAGTCTGTTTGCTCAGCCAGCCTTTGTGTTCCCCATCTAGAGGCGTTGTGCATCCTAAAGCATTGTGGGTAAAGCCAGGCCAGCAGATGTGAGGATCACAGTGATGAAAGAATCTGTGCCTGCTGCTGAGGCTCTTCTTTGTCTATGTGTCCCTGGCGGCTTCCCAAATAGCATCATATTCCCTTGGTAGTGCACTACTGGGCCCTAGTCAAAAGTAGTGGACTTTAAAAGGAATAGGGTGCCATTTGGGACGCAGACCCTGTATCTGTGCCCAGGAGAGGAAAGGGGTAGGGAGGGAGGGGGAGGAATGCAGCATGCCAACACAGTGCACAATAAAACACATGTACTGTGCACGCACACACACACACACACACACACACACACACACACACACACACACACACACACACACACACACACACACACACACACACACACACACACACACACACACACACACACACACACACACACACACACACACACACACACACACACACACACACAAACACACTATCAAGCAAGCAGTGCCTTCAGAAAGTATTTACATCCCTTGGCTTGTTGTGTTACAGCCTGGACTTAAAATTGGTGAATGTATTAATTACACTTTGGATGATGTATCAATACACCCAGTCACTATAAAGTTTTTTTTAAAGGAAGCCTGTACATTACAAAAAAAAATCAAAACATGCATCTTGTTTGCAACAAGGCACTAAAGTAAAACTACAAAAAATGTGGCAAAGAAATGTACTTTATGTCCTGAATTAAAACGTTTTACTTTTTGGGCAAATCCACCCTTCAGGTTTTCAAGCATGGTGGTGGCTGCATCATGTTATGGCTATGCTTGTCATTGGCAAGTACTGGGGAGTTTTTCAGGATAAAATTAAATGGTATAGAGTTCAGCACAGGCAAAATCCTAGAAGAAAACCTGGTTCAGTCTGCTTTCCAACAGACACCAGGAGACCAATTCACCTTTCAGCAGGACAATAACCTAAAACACAAGGCCAACTCTACACTGGAGTTCACAGGAGGTTGGTGGCACCTTAACTAGGGAGAACGGGCTGGTGGTAATGACTGGAGCGGAATTGGTGTAATGGTAACCTGGTTTCCATGTGTTTGATGCCATTCCATTTGCACCATTCCTGCCATTATTATGAGCCGTCCTCCCCTCAGCAGCCTGTGCTAGAGTTGCTTACCAAAACGACATTGAATGTTCCTGAGTGGCCTAGTTAGAGTTTTGATTTAAATTGTCTTGAAAATGTAAGGCAAGACTGTCACGGTCGTCCTCCTCTTCATCTGAAGAGGAGAAGCGAGAAGGATCGGAGGACCAAAATGCGGCGTGGTATGTGTTCATGATGAATATTTAATTAAAGAAAGTACTGAACACTGAATACAAAAACAAATAACGACCGTGAAGCTATAAATGAGACCTGTGCTGATACAAGCAACTAACATAGACAATCAGCCACTAACAAACAGTGCAACCCAGGCTACCTAAGTATGATTCTCAATCAGAGACAACTAATGACACCTGCCTCTGATTGAGAATCATACTAGGCCGAAACATACAAATCCCCAAATCATAGAAAAACAAACATAGACTGCCCACCCAACTCACGCCCTGACCATACTAAATAAATACAAAACAAAGGAAATAAAGGTCAGAACGTGACAGTACCCCCAAAGGTGCGGACTCTGGCCGCAAAACCTTAACCTATAGGGGAGGATCTGGGTGGGCGTCTGTCCGCGGTGGCGTCTCTGGCGCGGGATGTGGACCCCACTTCACCATAGTCTTAGTCCGCCTCATTGTCCGCCTCCGTGGCTTCCTAACCACGGCGACCCTTCTAACTGACCCCACTGGACAGAGGGGCAGCTCGGGACAGAGGGGCAGCTCGGGACAGAGGGGCGGAAGTTCGGGACAGAGGGGCGGAAGCTCGGGACAGAGGGGCGGGGGCTCTGGTGCCTCTAGGCTGAGGGGCTCTGGCGCCTCTGGGCTGAAGGGCTCCGGCAGCGCCAGACAGGCGGGAGGCTCCGGCAGCGCCAGACAGGCGGGAGACTCCGGCAGCGCCGGACAGACAAGAACACCTGTAGGGAGGAGACAGAGAGACAGCCTGGTGCGTGGGGCTGCCACAGGACCCACCAGGCCGGGGAGACCTCCAGGAGGCTTGGTGTTAGGAGGCACCTGAAGGACCGGGCTGTGGGGGAGCACTGGAGCTCTGGTGCGCAGCCTTGGCACCACTCCCCCAGGCTGGATCACTACTCTAGCCCGGACTCTCCAGAGTGCAGGCACAGGTTGAACCGGGCTGTGGGTACGCACGGGAGATCTAGTGCCTACTATGCGCACCTCTCCCTTAGGCTCCACTCCCACATTTGCCCGGCACGGCATAGGACGCACTGCACCCTCCCAGCGCCCCGGAGACACAGTACGCAGAGCCGGCGCAGGATACCCTGGACCAAAACTGCGTACCGGCGACCAGACACGCTGAGCAGGCACCATACGCCCTGGTTCGATGCAGACACTCGCATGACACTTTCGGGGGGCTGCTCTATAGCGCAACGGGCTATGGACACGTACTGGCGACACCGTGCGCTTAACTGCATAACACGGTGCCTGACTAGTAACGAGCTGCGTATAATAAGCACAAGGAGTGAGCTCAGGTCTGCTACCTGGCTTAGCCCCACACCTCGTGTGCCTCCTCCCAAAAATGTTTGGTGCTGCCTCTCGTACCTGTCGCGCTGCCGTGCTGCCTCCTCATATCGTCGCCGCTCAGCTTTCGCTGCCTCCAGCTCTGCTTTGGGGCGGCGATATTCCCCAGCCTGTGCCCAGGGTCCTTCTCCGTTCAATATCTCCTCCCATGTCCAGGAGTCCTGTGATGCTGGCCGCTGTTGTTGCTGCTGCTGCTGCTGTCGTCGCTGTCTTTTACCACGCCGCTTGGTCTTTGGTTGGTGGGTGATTCTGTCACGGTCATCCTCCTCTTCATCTGAAGAGGAGAGGCGAGAAGGATCGGAGGACCAAAATGCGGCGTGGTATGTGTTCATGATGAATATTTAATTAAAGAAAGTACTGAACACTGAATACAAAAACAAATAACGACCGTGAAGCTATAAATGAGACCTGTGCTGATACAAGCAACTAACATAGACAATCACCCACAAACAAACAGTGCAACCCAGGCTACCTAAGTATGATTCTCAATCAGAGACAACTAATGACACCTACCTCTGATTGAGAACCATACTAGGCCGAAACATACAAATCCCCAAATCATAGAAAAAACAAACATAGACTGCCCACCCAACTCACGCCCTGACCATACTAAATAAATACAAAACAAAGGAAATAAAGGTCAGAACGTGACAAAGACATGAAAATGGCTGTCAAGCTAAGATCAACAACGAACTGTATGTAGACAGATACACACACAATATCTCTCCCTCTCATCTCTGTTTCTCTCTCGCTCAGATTAATTTAGGAACCTCAGTCCATCATGACTACATAATGATTCAAATGAACTATCTATCCACCTGCGCCTGTAGCCTCACCCAGTGTCATTATACACCCATACCTTACTCCTTATACAGAGCATCCTCCCTCCCAGTTCCAGGGCCTTGCAATGGATGTTGTCAGCAGCTCTATCCAGGAAGAACAGTAGCTGCAGGGAGCTACATGTCCACCTCCAGATAGTGAGTCTTACAGAGGAACCAGGGCCGTGGGAGACAGAGGAACCAGGGCCGTGGGAGACAGAGGAACCAGGGCCTTGGGAGACAGAGGAACCAGGGCCGTGGGAGACACAGAGGAACCAGGGCCGTGGGAGACAGAGGAACCAGGGCCGTGGGAGACACAGAGGAACCAGGGCCGTGGGAGACAGAGGAACCAGGGCCGTGGGAGACAGAGGAACCAGGGCCTTGGGAGACAGAGGAACCAGGGCCGTGGGAGACACAGAGGAACCAGGGCCGTGGGAGACACAGAGGAACCAGGGCCGTGGGAGACAGAGGAACCAGGGCCGTGGGAGACAGAGGAACCAGGGCCGTGGGAGACAGAGGAACCAGGGCCGTGGGAGACAGAGGAACCAGGGCCGTGGGAGACACAGAGGAACCAGGGCCGTGGGAGACACAGAGGAACCAGGGCCGTAGGAGACAGAGGAACCAGGGCTGTGGGAGACACAGAGGAACCAGGGCCTGTTATGCTGGTGAATGAGGACCCAAAAGCGACTTAACGAAAACAGAGTCTTTATTCCAGTATATGACAAAAGTAATAATCCTGGATAAATCAAGAAGAAAACAAAACAGGAAAAAACTTAAATCCACTCGTAGTAACGAGGACTGACTGGAGACTCGACCATTGACTGCAGGTTGCTTCGGGAAGGCACCGACCGCAGCAGACTAAGACACCTGCTCATACGCAGCATCTGAAGAAGACAAAACACGACAGGGCGAGACAAGGACACAGAACAGCGAACATCATACAAGGATCCGACAAGGACAGAAGCGGAAAACAAGGGGAGAAATAGGGGCTCTAATCAGAGGGCAAAATAGGGGACAGGTGTGAAAAGAGTAAATGAGTGAGTTAGGAGAATGAGGAACAGCTGGGAGCAGGAACGGAACGATAGAGAGAAGAGAGAGAGAGGGGGAGAGAGAGAGGGATAGAAAGAGGGAACGAACCTAATAAGACCAGCAGGGGGAAACGAACAGAAGGGAAAGCACAAGGACAAGACAATATATGACAAAACATGACAGGGCTGTGGGAGACAGAGGAACCAGGGCCGTGGGAGACACAGAGGAACCAGGGCCGTGGGAGACACAGAGGAACCAGGGCCGTGGGAGACAGAGGAACCAGTGACGTGGGAGACAGAGGAACCAGGGCCGTGGGAGACAGAGGAACCAGGGCCTTGGGAGACACAGAGGAACCAGGGCCGTGGGAGACACAGAGGAACCAGGGCCGTGGGAGACAGAGGAACCAGGGCCGTGGGAGACACAGAGGAACCAGGGCCGTGGGAGACACAGAGGAACCAGGGCCGTGGGAGACAGAGGAACCAGGGCTGTGGGAGACACAGAGGAACCAGGGCTGTGGGAGACAGAGGAACCAGGGCCGTGGGAGACAGAGGAACCAGGGCCGTGGGAGACACAGAGGAACCAGGGCCGTGGGAGACTGAGGAACCAGGGCCGTGGGAGACAGAGGAACCAGGGCCGTGGGAGACTGAGGAACCAGGGCCGTGGGAGACTGAGGAACCAGGGCCTTGGGAGACAGAGGAACCAGGGCCATGGGAGACAGAGGAACCAGGGCCATGGGAGACTGAGGAACCAGGGCCATGGGAGACTGAGGAACCAGGGCCATGGGAGACTGAGGAACCAGGGCCCGCAGCGCCAGCACTGCCCTGTTCTCCATCTCGCTCACTTGCTGAGCACAACACAACAGTGGAAAGAGGGAGGGATGGACTCAACACATTTAGGAATAGAGATAATGAAGAGTATTCGGGGGGAGGGACAGAATGGGGAAAAGGGAAGGAAAAGAGGCTAACAAGCTGAAACAGGAAAGAGATCAGGGATGCAGACTAGTCACCGTTTGGCAAAATTTGCCATTTTGAATCCAAATAAGTGACCTACGTGATTCTGGCTGCTGTATCCAAGGCCCACCCAACCCATAACAACAGAATGCAGCACAACACGCGACTGAAGAAAGAAGAGAACCAATTTACTAGTTACAGAATCAGCGCGCTCTGGAAAGGCAGTTTACCAGTTACAGCAGCGCGTCCCCTGAACGATAACGAAGAGGTAACGTTAGGGGAGAAGCCTGACCACGGAGACAGGGGTGAGAAGGTGATGAATCATACTTCATGAGCTGTAACCGAAAAACTACTGGCATTTGGAAAGTTTGAGGTGAGGGAGAAAGTGTGGTGGAACAAGTATTAGCATTGTTAAGTATTGATCGATCGAATTATCCGTATCTAGCCAGAGAAATGTTGAGCGACATTAGCCAACTTATCTGATCAAATAATTGAGTTTATGGCGTGAAAATTTGCTTGCTAATAGAGTCAAACAGCTAACGTTAGCTAGCTAACGTTACAAAACCAGATCAGCTAACATTAGTAACGTAACCAATTCACTATAGTATTAACTGGTATACGTCTCCTTGCCATTCCTCAAGTTATAGTGGACCCTGGCAATCTGTGTGAAATGTTAACTAGCAAACGAACTAAACAATATCTGTTAACTGTTTTCCCTCTACAGTATGTGGTTCATTTTCAGAATAAGAGAATTAGGTGAAAATGAGGCGTTGCTTGTTAAACAAGTGGATTCAGGGATCAAGTGTAGTTGGAGATGGGCCTGGTTTAAGCTGGATGCCACTATAGTAGGCTGGACACACAACATTTTTAACAATGCTTTTTTCGAATAAAAACTAGTTCATTGCATCTGCGGTGGAGCCCAGTTTCATAATATTACCATATATCCCAGCTGCCTGCCGTAGTTTTGAAGTAATCATGAAAATAACAGGCCTTATTTTGGGGCATTTTTCACTCTGCCAGCTCCTATTAGTTCTATTGAACACTGTGGCACCGACTCGCCCTCCGAACGTTCTATTCCCAGGTGGTTGTACTATGTCACAATGCCAGCTTTGCTATTGTTGGTAACGGAGACCTTTATAGTTAAAATGTAAACAACAAAAAATTACTCATGGAACTCTGAGGTCATTGTTTCCTATAGGGAAATATAGGTATGTCTGTCTACTTTGCCAAATATCTCGCAATGTGTATATTTAGATACCATTTTAATCATGAGAATCTCTTCTCTCAAATTATGTAAGGCTGGGCAGTGTATCTCATTGTCATCAAACACTAGACCAGAAATAGTCTGAAGTTGCCATTTTTTCCATCTTCCTCGTTATGCAGACATAAGCACACTTGGCACCATCAAGGTGAGGATGTTAACTTTTGTCACGCCTTGGTCATTGTATTTTGTGTTTTTGTTATATGTTTGGGTAGGCCAGGGTGTGACATGGGTTTATATGTTGTATTCGTATTGGGGTTTGTATTATTTGGGATTGCGGCTGATTAGGGGTGTGGTATAGGTTTGGCTGCCTGAGGCGATTCTCAATTAGAGTCAGGTGCTTATCGTTGTCTCCGATTGGGAACCGTATTTAGGCAGCCTCAGTTTCGCTTTGTATTTCGTGGGTGTTTGTTCCTGTCTCTGTGTAGTAGTCACCAGATAGGCTGTAATAGGTTTCACGTTCCGTTTTGTTGTTTTTGTATTTATGAGTTATTTCATGTATCGTTCCGTTTTCCTTCATTAAAGTCATGAGTAACCACTACGCTGCATTTCGGTCCGACTCTCTTCCTTCAACAGACGAACGCCGTTACAACTTTCTACACAGGTTTTTATTTTTGAGTTTTGTCCTAAGAACAGATTGTAGTGGTAAAATAAAAAGGGATACATTTTTTGGTGCCATTTAGGCGAAATGGAATAATAAGCATCACTCCAGTCAAAACAGGCTCTGCGAACGTTGGATTCCATTCATTTGCTATGGGCTCGCAAAAGTGATCCAGCTTAGCCAACGTTCTTTTGCCGTTTTCAGCCTTGGGTGAATTTTGACTCATTCTAATGTCCTACCTAACTGTAGAGGTGAAAGGAACACCACACACTTTCCCTCTTGCTCACTTTTGCTTGCACATTGTAGAACAGATGTCCACAGGCAGAAAGTGTACAATGTACAGTTGAAGTCGGAAGTTTACATACACCTTAGTCAAATACATTTAAAATCAGTTTTTCACAATTCCTGAAATTGAATGCTAGTAAAAATGACCTGTCTTAGGTCACTGAGGATCACCACTTTATTTTAATAATGTGAAATGTCAGAATAATAGTAGAGAGAATGATTTATTTCAGCTTTTATTATTTTCATCACATTCCCAGTGGGTTAGAAGTTTACATACACTCAATTAGTATTTGGTAGCATTGCCTTAAATTGTTTAACTTGGGTCAAACGTTTCAGGTAGCCTTCCACAAGCTTCCCACAATAAGATGGGTGAATTTTGGCCCATTCCTCCTGACAGAGCTGGTGTAACTGAGTCAGGTTTGTAGGCCTCCTTGCTCGCACATGCTTTTTCATTTCTGCCCACAAATGTTCTATAGGATTGAGGTAAGGGCTTT
>NC_060186.1:61198060-61205560 GCF_021184085.1 Oncorhynchus gorbuscha
AGAGTACAGTAGTGTGTAGGGGATAATAGAGAGTAGAGTAGTGTGTAGGGGATAATAGAGAGTACAGTAGTACAGTAGCGTGTAGGGGATAATAGAGAGTACAGTAGTGTGTAGGGGATAATAGAGAGTACAGTAGTGTGTAGGGGATAATAGAGAGTACAGTAGTGTGTAGGGGATAATAGAGAATACAGTAGTGTGTAGGGGATAATAGAGAGTACAGTAGTGTGTAGGGGATAATAGAGAGTACAGTAGTGTGTAGGGGATAATAGAGAGTACAGTAGTGTGTAGGGGATAATAGAGAGTAGAGTAGTGTGTAGGGGATAATAGAGTACAGTAGTGTGTAGGGGATAATAGAGAGTACAGTAGTGTGTAGGGGATAATAGAGAATACAGTAGTACAGTAGTGTAGGGGATAATAGAGAGTACAGTAGTGTGTAGGGGATAATAGAGAGTACAGTAGTGTGTAGGGGATAATAGAGAGTACAGTAGTGTGTAGGGGATAATAGAGAGTACAGTAGTGTGTAGGGGATAATAGAGAGTACAGTAGTGTGTAGGGGATAATAGAGAGTAGAGTAGTGTGTAGGGGATAATAGAGAGTACAGTAGTACAGTAGCGTGTAGGGGATAATAGAGAGTACAGTAGTGTGTAGGGGATAATAGAGAGTACAGTAGTGTGTAGGGGATAATAGAGAGTACAGTAGTGTGTAGGGGATAATAGAGAGTACAGTAGTGTGTAGGGGATAATAGAGAGTACAGTAGTGTGTAGGGGATAATAGAGAGTAGAGTAGTGTGTAGGGGATAATAGAGAATACAGTAGTACAGTAGCGTGGGGGATAATAGAGAGTACAGTAGTGTGTAGGGGATAATACAGAGTACAGTAGTGTGTAGGGGATAATACAGAGTACAGTAGTGTGTAGGGGATAATAGAGAGTACAGTAGTGTGTAGGGGATAATAGAGAGTACAGTAGTGTGTAGGGGATAATACAGAGTACAGTAGTGTGTAGGGGATAATAGAGAGTACAGTAGTGTGTAGGGGATAATAGAGAGTACAGTAGTGTGTAGGGGATAATAGAGAGTACAGTAGTGTGTAGGGGATAATAATAGAGAGTACAGTAGTGTGTAGGGGATAATAGAGAGTACAGTAGTGTGTAGGGGATAATAGAGAGTACAGTAGTGTGTAGGGGATAATAGAGAGTACAGTAGTGTGTAGGGGATAATACAGAGTACAGTAGTGTGTAGGGGATAATAGAGAGTAGAGTAGTGTGTAGATAATAGTACAGTAGTGTGTAGGGGATAATAGAGAGTACAGTAGTGTGTAGGGGATAATAGAGAGTACAGTAGTGTGTAGGGGATAATACAGAGTACAGTAGTGTGTAGGGGATAATAGAGAGTACAGTAGTGTGTAGGGGATAATAGAGAGTACAGTAGTGTGTAGGGGATAATAGAGAGTACAGTAGTGTGTAGGGGATAATAGAGAGTACAGTAGTGTGTAGGGGATAATAGAGAGTACAGTAGTGTGTAGGGGATAATAGAGAATACAGTAGTACAGTAGCGTGTAGGGGATAATACAGTAGTACAGTAGCGTGTAGGGGATAATAGAGAGTACAGTAGTGTGTAGGGGATAATAGAGAGTACAGTAGTGTGTAGGGGATAATAGAGAGTACAGTAGTGTGTAGGGGATAATAGAGAATACAGTAGTGTGTAGGGGATAATAGAGAGTACAGTAGTGTGTAGGGGATAATAGAGAGTACAGTAGTGTGTAGGGATAATAGAGAGTACAGTAGTGTGTAGGGGATAATAGAGAGTAGAGTAGTGTGTAGGGGATAATAGAGAGTACAGTAGTACAGTAGTGTGTAGGGGATAATAGAGAGTACAGTAGTGTGTAGGGGATAATAGAGAGTACAGTAGTGTGTAGGGGATAATAGAGAGTACAGTAGTGTGTAGGGGATAATAGAGAATACAGTAGTGTGTAGGGGATAATAGAGAGTACAGTAGTGTGTAGGGGATAATAGAGAGTACAGTAGTGTGTAGGGGATAATAGAGAGTACAGTAGTGTGTAGGGGATAATAGAGAGTAGAGTAGTGTGTAGGGGATAATAGAGAGTACAGTAGTGTGTAGGGGATAATACAGAGTACAGTAGTGTGTAGGGATAATAGAGAATACAGTAGTACAGTAGTGTGTAGGGGATAATAGAGAGTACAGTAGTGTGTAGGGGATAATACAGAGTACAGTAGTGTGTAGGGGATAATAGAGAGTACAGTAGTGTGTAGGGGATAATAGAGAGTACAGTAGTGTGTAGGGGATAATAGAGAGTACAGTAGTGTGTAGGGGATAATAGAGAGTAGAGTAGTGTGTAGGGGATAATAGAGAGTACAGTAGTACAGTAGCGTGTAGGGGATAATAGAGAGTACAGTAGTGTGTAGGGGATAATAGAGAGTACAGTAGTGTGTAGGGGATAATAGAGAGTACAGTAGTGTGTAGGGGATAATAGAGAGTACAGTAGTGTGTAGGGGATAATAGAGAGTACAGTAGTGTGTAGGGGATAATAGAGAGTAGAGTAGTGTGTAGGGGATAATAGAGAATACAGTAGTACAGTAGTGTGGGGATAATAGAGAGTACAGTAGTGTGTAGGGGATAATACAGAGTACAGTAGTGTGTAGGGGATAATACAGAGTACAGTAGTGTGTAGGGGATAATAGAGAGTACAGTAGTGTGTAGGGGATAATACAGAGTACAGTAGTGTGTAGGGGATAATACAGAGTACAGTAGTGTGTAGGGGATAATAGAGAGTACAGTAGTGTGTAGGGGATAATAGAGAATACAGTAGTGTGTAGGGGATAATACAGAGTACAGTAGTGTAGGGGATAATAGAGAGTACAGTAGTGTGTAGGGGATAATAGAGAGTAGAGTAGTGTGTAGGGGATAATAGAGAGTACAGTAGTGTGTAGGGGATAATAGAGAGTACAGTAGTGTGTAGGGGATAATACAGAGTACAGTAGTGTGTAGGGGATAATAGAGAGTAGAGTAGTGTGTAGGGGATAATAGAGAGTACAGTAGTGTGTAGGGGATAATACAGAGTACAGTAGTGTGTAGGGGATAATAGAGAATACAGTAGTACAGTAGCGTGTAGGGGATAATAGAGAGTACAGTAGTGTGTAGGGGATAATACAGAGTACAGTAGTGTGTAGGGGATAATAGAGAGTACAGTAGTGTGTAGGGGATAATAGAGAGTACAGTAGTACAGTAGCGTGTAGGGGATAATAGAGAGTACAGTAGCGTGTAGGGGATAATAGAGAGTACAGTAGTGTGTAGGGGATAATAGAGAGTAGAGTAGTGTGTAGGGGATAATACAGAGTACAGTAGTGTGTAGGGGATAATAGAGAATACAGTAGTGTGTAGGGGATAATAGAGAATACAGTAGTGTGTAGGGGATAATAGAGAGTACAGTAGTGTGGAAGGATAATAGAGAGTACAGTAGTGTGTAGGGGATAATAGAGAATACAGTAGTGTGTAGGGGATAATACAGAGTACAGTAGTGTGTAGGGGATAATACAGAGTACAGTAGTGTGTAGGGGATAATAGAGAATACAGTAGTGTGTATGGATAATAGAGAGTACAGTAGTACAGTAGTGTGGAAGGAATACGACATGAAAGGCACTAAGGGATATGACTACCTCTAGCAGAACTCTCAGAGGAGGACACAGGAGGGTTGAGAGACATGTTGGGACAAACCCATTCTTCCTCCCTCTGGGTTGGAGTTTCTATTTGTATCTGTGTCTGTGTGTGTCTGTGTCTGTGTGCGTGTGCGTGTCTGTGTCTGTGTCTGTGTGTGTGTGTGTGTGTGTGTGTGTGTGTGTGTGTGTGTGCGTGTGTGTGTGTGTGTGTGTGTGTGTGCGTGTGTGTGCGTGTGTGTGTGTGTGCGTGTGTCTCTACTGTGCCAGTTCGATACTTTCCTCTTTGACAGGAAGTCCTTCACATTCATTACTCTCACTACTGCTTAGGTTACAGCAAGGGACCTCTCTCTCTCTCTCTTATCTATTATGAACAGAGACACACAAGAGCCCTGAGAGAGAGAGAGAGAGAGAGAGAGAGAGAGAGAGAGAGAGAGAGAGAGAGAGAGAGAGAGAGAGAGAGAGAGAGAGAGAGAGAGAGAGAGAGAGAGAGAGAGAGAGAGAGAGAGAGAGAGAGAGAGAGAGAGAGAGATGAAGTAACCTACTTCAACTCCTAGTCCATCTGGTTACTGGTGAATTGACAAAACGTCATTGTTAATAATGGGTGAAGGGTTGAAACACCTGACATAGAGGTTATAACACATTGACATAGAAGTTATAACACCTGACATGGAGGTTTTAACAACTGACATAGAGCTTATAGCAATTGACAGAGGTTATAACACCTGACTGAGGCATACAGGAGTCTTAACTGTACGCAGCTGTATCTCACCCTTCTCAGAGACAATTGCAGTGAGCGTTTAAATTCCCCATCTGGGGTTGGAGAGTAAAGTAGCTTCATACGCTTGTCATTCCTTTATGCATTATTCAGTATAGATATGTAAATAACACTCTGGGTTTTCGTAGCAGAAATGTAGTTTTTAGTCCAGTGACATCGAGGGCTTCACTGTCTTCTAGATTTCTTCCTCTCTCAGCAATTTCTCAAGGCTGTTTTCTGGGAGCTTCGTGCACTATTGGCTGTGTGGCATCGATTCCCTCTGTTATTCTCCTTCTGATCCAAAATGACAGTTGGTCCAGTATTAAAGAAGGCCAATTACACCCACTGCCTCTGATCAACGGGTTAGCGGTTAGCTTTAGTGTTAGCCCAGCCATCTACCCAGGCTTTGCTTTGGAGCAAATGGATGCAGTTTGCCAATTTGCACAAATTGTGGCTATAGAACATTAGCCTGTAGGCGTATGACAATGGGTTTGACATTTCCTGACACTAATTGTGACTACCATAATGATGATGGTTATTACTGGCCCTACTTTTATTGGAGTCCACAGCGGGAGTGTAAAAACACACGTGTTCCTGCTGTAGATTTAGCACAAAACCTGATGCCTCTCTCTCTCTCCTCTCTCTCCTATCTCTTTCCTCTCTCCTCTCTCTCTCCTCTCTCTCCTCTCTCTCCCCCCTCTCTCTCATCTTTGTCTCTCCTCTCTTTCTCTTCTCTCTTTCCTCTCTCCTCCCTCTCCTATCTCTTTCTCCTCCCTCTCCTCTCTCTTTCCTCTCTCCTTTCTTTCCTATCTCTCTCCATCTCTCTCTCATATCTTTTTCCTCTCTCTTCTCTCCTCTCCTCTCTCTCCTCTATCTCCTGTCTTTGTCTCTCCTCTCTCCCTCTCTCTCTCGCCTATATTTGTCTCTCCCTCTCTCTCTCCTATTTTTGTCTCTCCTCTCCTCTCTCTCTCTCTCTCTCTCATATATTTGTCTCTCCTCTCTCTCTCCTCCTCTCTCTCCTATCTTTGTCTCTCCTCTCTCTCCTCCTCTCTCTCCTCTCTCTCTTTACTGTCTTTGTCTCTCTCCTCTCTCCTATCTCTTTCTCCTCTGACTCTCCTCTCTCTTTCACTCCCCTCTTTCTCCCCCTCTCTCTCTTTTCTATCCCTCTCCTGTCTTTGTCTCTCTCCTGTCTTTGTCTCTCTTTCCTCTCCCTCTCTCTCTCCTGTCTTTGTCTCTCTCCTCTCTCTTTCTTCTCTCTCTCTCTCTCTCTCCCCTCTCTCTCTCTCCCTCTCTCTCCTATCTTTCTCTCCTCACTCTCTCCTCTCTCTCCTCTTTTTCTCCCTCTCTCTCATATCTTTGTCTCTCGTCTCTCTCTCTCCCTCTCTCTCTCTCCTATCTATGTCTCTCCTCTCTCTCTCCCTCTCTCTCATATCTTTGTCTCTCCTCTCTTGCCCTCTCTCTCCTGTCTTTGTCTCTCCTCTCTCTCTCTCTCTCCCCCTCTCTCCTATCTTTGTCTCTCCTCTCTCTCTCCCTCTCTCTCCTCTCTCTCTCCTCTTTCTCTCTACTGTCTTTGTCTCTCTCCTCTCTCTCCTATCTCTTTCTCCTCTGACTCTCCTCTCTCTTTCCTCTCTCCTCTCTCTCCTATCTCTTTCTCCCCCCTCTCTCTTCTCTCTTTTCTCTCCCTCTCTCTCTCCTGTCTTTATCTCTCTTCTGTCTTTGTCTCTCTCCTCTCTCTTTCCTCTCTCCTCTCTCTCTCCCCTCTCTCTCCTCTCTCTCTCTCCTCTCTCTTTCCTCTCTTCTCTCTCCCTCTCTCTCTCCCCTCTCTCTCCCTCTCTCTCCTATCTTTGTCTCTCCTCTCTCTCCTCTCTTTCTCCTTCTCTCTCTCCTATCTTTGTCTCTCCTCTCTCTCTCTCTCTCTCTCTCTCCCTCTCTCTCTCCTATCTATGTCTCTCCTCTCTCTCTCCCCTCTCTCTCCTTATCTCTCCTATCTTTTTCTCTCCTCTCTCTCTCCTCTCTCTCCCATCTCTCTCCCTCTCTCTCTTGTCTTTGTCTCTCCTCTCTCTCCTCTCTCATGTCTTTGTCTCTCTCCTCTCTCTCCTATCGCTTTCTCCTCTCTCTTCTCTCTTTCCTCTCTCCTCTCTCTCCTATCTCTTTCTCCTCTCTCTCTCTCTCTTTCCTCTCTCTTTCCTCTCTCCTCTCTTTCCTATCTCTCTCCATCTCTCTCTCATATCTTTTTCCTCTCTCTTCTCTCCTCTCTCTCCTGTCTTTGTCTCTCCTCTCTCTCGCTCCCTCTCTCTCTCGCCTATATTTGTCTCTCCCTCTCTCTCTCCTATCTTTGTCTCTCCTCTCTCTCCTCTCTCTCTCTCATATCTTTGTCTCTCCTCTCTCTCCCCCTCTCTCCTATCTTTGTCTCTCTCTCCCCTCTCTCTCCTCTCTCTCTCCTCTTTCTCTCTACTGTCTTTGTCTCTCTCCCTCTCTCTCCCTATCTCTTTCTCCTCTGACTCTCCTCTCTCTTTCCTCTCTCCTCTCTCTCCTTCTCTTTTTCCCCCTCTCTCTTCTCTCTTTTCTCTCCCTCTCTCTCCCTGTCTTTGTCTCTCTCCTGTCTTTGTCTCTCTCCTCTCTCTTTCCTCTCTCTCTCTCTCTCCCCTCTCTTCTCTCCTCTCTCTCTCTCTCTCCATCTTTCTCCCTCTCTCTCCTATCTTTGTCTCTCCTCTCTCTCTCTCTCCCTCTCTCTCCTATCTATGTCTCTCCTCTCTCTCTCTCCTTCTCTCTCCTATCTTTGTCTCTCCTCTCTCTCTCCCCATCTCTCTCCCTCTCGCTCATATCTTTGTCTCTCCTCTCTCGCCCTCTCTCTCTTGTCTTTGTCTCTCTCTCCTCTCTCCTGTCTTTCTCTCTCCTCTCTCTCCTCCTATCTCTTTCTCCTCTCTTTCTCTTTCCTCTCTCTCTCTCTCCTATCTCTTTCTCCTCTCTCTCCTCTCTTTCCTCTCTCTCTTTTCCTATCTCTCTCCATCTCTCTCTCATATCTTTTTTCCTCTCTCTTCTCTCCTCTCTCTCCTGTCTTTGTCTCTCCTCTC